>NC_081405.1:512430682-512460682 GCF_030272615.1 Cryptomeria japonica | reverse complement strand
CAACTCTGATATCTAACATTTAACTACTTTTCCTTCTCAAATAATTATTAAACATTCATCCTTGAATAAATTTCTTGTTTAGAGCACTCAACTCCTCATTTTTATGTTTTTCAAAAAAGATACTCTTAAATTTCTCTTATTTTCGAAACTTAATTTTTCTTTTCAAAAAATGCAAGCATTTTATGAAACAAAATTTTGGCGGACCTTGGAAAATATTGCTCTTGTCCCACCAGTTTTTAATAGTGAGAATAAAGGAATCATCCTACCACCACATAATTTGAAATTTGAAATATCCCTTAAATTTCTTTACTGAAATATCAACCTCCAACTGCATTGGAAAATAATTTAGATATAGATATGGGTAGAATTTGAGAGACAATTGCTTGAGCACTAGGCACCCATGAAGAGCCTATGAGGAAACGATCCAATCTCTTTGAAATGTTGGTAATATTATATCTGTGGTTAGTCCATGTATATTTACCATTTTTGGGAATAATATCAATGATATTATTATCCAAAACAAACCTCCTTAAGTCCTCCATAGTTCTATTGACTCTTGAAAGTCCTCCACTTCTCTCATTGAGGGGAAGAATCACATTAATATCTCCAACAACTATAATCTTGTCCCCATCCATATTACTAATTTTCTCAGACAGGTCCATCTACAACTTGGCTTTGTCTTCAGTTTTAGTAGGACCATACAAGTTGATCAAGGGGAACTCCAAATCATGAGAAATACATTTGTTACAACATAACATCTAGTGAGCATCAGAAGCAACAAACTTGACATCCACCACAAGTAGATCTCACAGAATCCCTAAACCTCTAGACAAACCCCACACATTGCATGTCATGATTTTCATTGCCCTCCCTTGCATTTCTTTAGAAAGTCAATAACAATAATAATTCCCTTCTCCCTTTCTCTATCTTCCCTCAACTACTTTATGGTTCTCCTAACTCTTTCTGATTTGGACCTCCCCATCTATACATTAGGTGGCTGACTAAGATATCGAGGGTCTATTATATCAATTTTGTCTTCCATTCTTGCATCACCATCCGATCCTAAGTCATAATCAATTTCCATGTTAGAGACTCCTAGGGCAAATGTGACGTTATCCTTGGTATCCCCACCAATGTCTCTAGTAGCCTCCCTGGAAGAACTCACCATTTCTTGAGGAGTAGATGATTTCCCTAAAATGGGGAACTCTTTCTATGTCTCAGAGTGTATGGCTTCTAAAGCTTCCTTATGGGAATTTTCTGAGACCTTCCCTGGGATAACTACCTTGGTAACCGCTTCGATCTGCCTCTTCTTCGGAATCCATTTCTCCCGTGCTTTAACAAAAGCCTTACATTCACTCTCCAAATGGTTCATTTTGCCACAATGAGAGACAAATCATAGCAAGAATCCTTCTAATGGCCACAATATTAATCCTTGCATATAAATATGAATCTTTCTCCACCAACTATTCATCTATCCTCAAAACAGTGCCAAGGGAATGACCGATTTTCTCCAAACTCTCCTCAACCCAATATTCAATTGGTAGGTTATACAATCTAATCCAAATGGGTCTATCATATGGTTCCAAATGCACAATATTAAAATTGGGACACCAAGGTTGCATGTAAAGAGGATTTTCGGTTATAGACAAAAGATCATATTCCATAATCTTCTCTTTCTCCCTTTTCTGCTCAAAAATTGTGATAAAGAAACCTTTTTGAATGAATTTTTATATAACTTGGGTCTTCCAATTATCTTCAACCTAGGCCTTGATCTTTCTCCTTTCTAATTTAGGATCGATGACTCATCAAATCATCGCCAAATCCACCCAAAGGTCAAGGTCTTCATGAACCACATATGACAGATCGATAGATAAAGGATTCTCTTTAGATTATGCATATCCATTTTCTAGTGATTATTCTAAATTCTAAAGAGTGGCTATAGATGATGAGAATGCTAAATGAAGAAATATCACATATTGGGCTTAGTACATATTGTTAATGGTCAAAATCTCATTGATTTTAAATGGGTGGTCAAAGGGAAGATTGATTCTATTAGTAATGTTGATAAAAATAAGGTTAGACTAGTTGTGAAGGGATATTCCCAAGTTGATAAAATTTATTATGGATAGATTTTCTCTTTAGTTGGAAAGCTAATATACATTTGGTTGTTTATTGAAATATATTTTCACCTTGAGATTAAGTAGATAGATGAGAAGACACATTTTCTTTGTGGTAATTTGGAGGAAAAAATTCAACTATGTTTATGATCTTTTCAATCTAGTTAATTATATATAATTGACTTGAAACAAAATTCAACTTATTGGGATATGGAATCCTTTATCAGAAATTGATAATATTACTTGAAATTCTAATTATAATATTCAAAGATAAATTTGCATTTGAATAATATGTTACCCCAATGTATTCAAGTATGGATGTAAATGCATAATTATACTATTATGACTTTGTTTACAACACTATAAGTTGATACAAAAGGTGCCTTTGATCTTCTAGTGCTAATATTTGTCTGATTGGTTTCTCTTTATCGTGTGATGGGTGGATGAGGGGTTATGCTTCAATCTGTTTGTTGTGTCTGATCCAGATCCTTATGTTTATGCAAGAATGGTGAACATTGTCTCTTCTTATGAATTATTTAATCTCCTACATTTGTGGCCTTGAAAAAGGGTAGATACTCTACCTTGACTTCGATCTCGGAGGAATCTACTAGGAAACAAATAAAAATAAGCAAAAATGTGCCTTCTTTAGTTCCATACGTCCTGCTCTATATATGTATTAAACAAATCTGATATTAATAGTCACATCCCTTCATTGGGATGGTTTATTCTAAATAATCATGTGCTTCACTAAATGATATTAAATTTACTTGTCATCTCTTCTTTTAATCGCACCTTTCTATGATGCATTACCCCTAACCAATTTGGTTGACCAACATGTTAATGTGGCTACGTATTTGTCCTTGTGTCATCCTTATAAAGTCGACCATGAGAACTTCCTTCTAATCACAATATTTTCTTTGTAATAAAATAGTTGTTGCTAGACATACTTTGTGTGAAAATTCGACTACAGCTACTAATCATTAATCCCCTATCTTATATGGATTCGTTTATTGTCAAAAATGAATTCACAACATATATTGAAAAATAAAACAACTACAACTTCACAAATAAAATCACAGAAAGAAAATATACAACACAATGAACATGATTTTTTTGGACAAATTGTCCCTGTAAAAACCCCAAAGGGAAAATCGGTACTGTAGATTAGGAATTTTATTAAACTTCTACAAATAAAGAGATACATAAACAAATTTTCTCTTAATGGCATAACTCTGGCGCTATTCTCCTCCGAAAATTCTTCTACTAATTTCTCTTGCTGAAATTCCACTCATATTGTCTCCAACGCTATCACTGCATCCTTGCTATTACTACAAAACTATTTGCTAAGATTGCAAATTTATTTGCTATCACTGCAAATTCTTCTCAAGTGTGTTCTCCAAATGCCCATTGATCCCCTTTTATACTAGTCTCATTGAAAAACCAATGGGCATGATTTAATTTCAACCAATGGCTATGGTTAATTAGACTATAACAAGCCATAACTAATTGGTTGATAGATGTCTCTAAAGGAAACAATTAATTAATTAAATAATTGTCTACAATCTAAGAACATTTTGAGAAAAATAATTAAATACTAATTCTTGAGAATGGAGATGACAGTTGTTCGAGCTACTCGAACTAACACTCCCTTTGAAGAACAAGTAGGAGGATTCATTTGGAAAGTGGATACCTTAGAAGCTATTGGAACAAGTAAGCTAAGTACCTCGCCGAACTACGTGAATGAATTGACTAAAGCCATCAATGATGTAGAGGCTATCATTGGAGTGCATGGCTCTCAATTTAATGCCATGGATGCTAGATTCAATGATATGGAGAAGCATGATCTCAATCATGAGAACACCCTGAAGAAAATTGGAGAACAAAGCGAAAAAATTCCTAAAGCCTCTGCCAATAGCTTCAGTGTGATGATCAACAAACTAGAACAGATCCATTAGGAAAAGAACACTATTGATACTATCAAGGATAAGGTTCTCAGTCTTCAAGGGGGGATTACTAGTTATGGAAAAAGAACTCAAGCTAGTACTAGGAAGATGAGGCAACATGCCAAGGAGGTGGAGGACCTGAAGAGCTATGCTGCCTCTATGGTCTAGCTAGAGAAAGAAGTGGCGAAGCTTATCGTAAACCTTTCTTAAGGTCTATTTCTCATGGCGGACCCTTAATTTTCTCTGTGTTGTCCCTTTGCCTCTTTTCGCTTCTTGCTGACTTTTTGTCTTTGCTAGCTGTCTCTTTTTTGTGTTTTGCTCTATCTAGCTGATCCTTCATGTACTATATTTTGATTATCTTTCTGTAAAACGGGTTTTGGGGCCCCTTCAAAACCTTGTTTTCACTTAATCAAAAATACCCACTCTTAGAGAGGAAGGTGGTTTGCATGACCTTTGTCAAGATGTCTGCTACCTGCTGATCTATAGATATATACTATATTTGAACAATCCCTCGATGTATGCTATCCTTGATGAAGTGATACCTAATGTCTATGTGCTTAGATCTATCATGAAACACATGATTCTCAGCTAATCTAATACAACTCTGATTGTCATAGTGTATCAAATTAGTCTCAACCCTCTGACGAAACAAGGTTACTAGCAACTTCCGAAGCCATATCACCTCACACATTGCCATGCTAGATGCTATGTATTATGCCTCTACACAACTCATAGAAACAAAATTTTGTTTCCTTCTATACCAAGAGACAACTCTTGATCCCAAGCTAAAGCAGCACCCTAAAGTTCTTTTCTTGTCCGTTGTACTACCGTCCCAATCTATGTTGGTATAGCCTATCATCCTGATACCATCACCTCAATCATATCTAATCCCATACTCGATTGTACCACACAAATACCGCAACACATTCTTTGATGCTATCCACTGCACTCTTTTTGGCTCAACCATGAACTGACTAAGAGTGTTTACTGTAAAGGATATATCTAGCCTGGCGTTGGCCAAATACATGAGAGATCCAATCAACTGCTTATATAAGGTGGGGTCTACATCCTTCTCCTTGGATGAGTCTACCTTCTATTCATTATCATAGGTGTAGACATGGCTCTACAATTCTCCATCCCAAAACTCCTCAAGATTTGAATGCAATATTTCTCTTGCCCAAAGAAAATCTCTCCAACTGTCTACCATAGCTTCATGCCTAGAAAGTAGTGCATAATCCCCAAATCCTTCATCTCGAACTCTACCACAAGTTCTCTTTTGCACCCCTCTATGAGTCCCAGTGAACTTGTTAGAAACAAGTCATACACATATAGAAAATGAATGAGAACCTCACCCCCAAACACCAAGTAGTAGAGGTTAGCATTTGCCTCACTCTTCATAAAGCCCATTCCCTGCAAGTATCTATCAGTGTGCTCATAACACACTCTGGGAGCCTCCTTGAGTCCATACAAGGATCTCTTCAATATGCACACATGGGATTCACTATTGGATGCTACAAAGCCCTCTGGTTGTTCTATGTATACTTGCTGTTTCAATTCATCATTAATAAATGTCATCCATTTGATGGAGCTGCCATCCCATGTGTGCTACAAGTGAGATTACGACTCGTATAGAAGTATACCTGGCCGGTAGAGTGAATGTCTCCTCATAATCTATTCCCTCCTTCTAAGAGAACCGCTTGGCCACAAACCTTGCCTTGTATTTCTTGATTCTACCATCAGCATTGTGTTTGATATTACAGATCTAGCATGATCCAATCAGTTCCCTATCTATTGTTCTAGGCACAACCTCCCACACATCATTTTGTACTATTGACGTATATTCCTCAACCAATCACTTGTAGCATGATGAAGTTGATCCTTGCTTGTCATTGTGATATTACTAATAATTACTAGACTTAAATGGTCAACTTAGTTAGTCGTGAAGACATGGATGAAGGTTGCTGACTTTAAGTTCAATCATGAGGGAATTCATTAGGAGAATCAGGTTATCCTTTATATGAGTCTTTAATTAGGATTGTGTTTTTATATCTTGTTTGGTATTCTAAGATATCTTCATTTGTAAAGATAGTACAAGGATATTTCTTACAACATGACTATTTGCTATATATTAAAACTACTTCATGCAGACTAGTATGTATCCCTTATTTTACTTTTTTTTCTCTATACAATCATTGTTTCTAATACTAACTAACTTGAAGGTATCCTAGGCCTGCCACACCTAGACTATAAATGGCTCTTTTTTCTTGCTTGGGTTTAGGGATTGGATGGGGAGATTATAGTTATAGATATGATAAATAAATTGAAGCAAATCCAAACAACTATGAAGATAACTGATGAACAACCTAAAACGCATTGAAGATCAGATGACAATAATGATGAATCTATGATAAACAAGGAATAGAATACCCTCAAACATGTCCTCAATATTTGTAGTGTGTGATGTAACAAATAACTCTATAATATCTGGTAGGTACTCAACCCACAATGATGAAATTGGAAGGGAATTATCATTCTATTAAATTGAGTTGATCTCTGAAGAAGCAAGAGGTGATGGAGGAGGAGGCTCAACACAAGTTTGAGGAACTAAGGAGGATGTGTGAAGAACACATAGGTTCAAGTGACCAAACCTCTCTCACATAGTTGATCTGCTTCACATGACTGAGAGTGAGGACCATTCGATCTAGAAATGCAATCTCCTTAGGAGAAAAATGAGAGAGTTCATATAAGTGAGATGCATGATCAACATTGCCAAGTTAAATAAGCTCTCTACTATGTAGATCTCCAATGAGCACTAAATTTGGGGTGGAATCTATTGTGTTGCTTATCCCATTGTGAGTAGATTGGTATATGGAAAGGATGTTGCAAGATAATGAAGGGACAAAAAGGACATCATTGAGTGTCCCATCATCAACCTCTATAGACCCTTTCCTAGTAATACTCATGTAAGTGTTATTACCCATCCAAATGTGTGGTAAAGTATAATTCTTAAAAGAAGAGAACATACCAAGGATGATTCCATATGATGAGAGGATCCTAAACAAATAAGAAACCTACTAGACTGAAGATGTGTCGATGCAAAGAGAGCATGACCTTTCTTCTTGTCTTCACCATATGCCATAGAAGTTGACCCAAAATGTGCAAATCCAAAAATGGTAGAAGAGGATGAACCAGTTGATGGTGGCTGAATATTGTTCTTTGTAGAAGATGATTCAAACCATATATCTTCTTTCCATAACAACAATGCTTATTATCTTTGAGGAGAAAGAAGAATCTGATGAATCCTGTACAGATTTTGTAGTTGGCTGATTAGACTAAAAATATTTGTGCTTCTCTTTATTCTTCCATTTCATTGTAGATGAATGCACAACCAAAGACTAAGATATAGAAACAAAAATAAAATCAAGCTAAGTCATCTTAGCTTATTCTCTTGTCACAGGTTAACAAAAAACCTTAAAACAACCTGGATGAGTGAAGGCTACACCCAAAGCATCTGTGGTGGAATAAAATGTAGAATAGAAAACCTAGAAGGGTTCTCAAAGCTTATACATAATTAGAAGGATACACTCTTTGTTAATCTTTTTCTTCCCATAGCATTGTTAAAGTGATTTGAATTTCTCCAAGTAATTTTCTTAATGGAGGATTAGGAATTAGGTATCAAAGATGTCAAAAGTGACTCAAGTTTAAATGCATGGAACTCATTAATACCCCAAAAATCTCTTCAAATTTTACCCACATAATCTAAGGAGTGTTTCATTGAATTAAGATGAAATCGGAAACCATCTAAAACATGCAATTCAATCAAACCCATAGTTGTATGAATCAGTTTCCTATATTGTAATCTCTCAAATACTCAGGTAATATCTATTTGATTCTCATCCAAACAAGGCCATAGAACCATACACTAAAGTAGTTTGGACATACCAACTTTCCAGCTATGATAATTTTGGAGTGTAAGTTTCTCCACTGGAATGTGGTTTTCAAATTAGGTAAGGGTTAGGGTAGTATGAGGATTTGAAAGATGAAATACTACCCCTTGAAAAGAAAAATCAACCATTTTGCAACTTTTAAAGTTGTTAACTAAAAAAATCAATAAATAAATGTAAATGAGCTCTTTAAAAAATTGATGCAAAATCTAGAAAAACAAGTGATAGATTTGTGTAGAGCATAGGACTAGCTTTTCAACACCCACTTGTTTGTGAAAAATAGATTTTAGATGAGAAAGATATGACCTTGGAAGAAAAAAATGAAGATTTGACTTCAAAGTCTCTTAGCAAAAAAGGATAGTAAAATCTAGAAAAAAGTGTAGAACCACTGGATTAGGGTAGATACCAACTTTCCAATCATATCTTGTTTATAGAAACCATCCCCCTCTTCAGAATCCTCTGCATCTCTTGAAACCCTAGCTCCTCCCCTGCTCCTACTCTCGCTCTCGCGGCCATTTGTATTAATAAATATAATACTGTTCTTGTTACACAAAAATCACCATTTCATTCTTGAATCCAATGTTGCTGTTACACAAAAATCATCATTTCATTCTTGAATCCAAGTTGAAAAATACAAAGATGGAGTTCTTCATTATTATTAATTATATATTTAATAATTATATTTTGAAACATTATATTATTTTTTTTTTATAATTTATTTAAAAATTATAGAAATATTTTATATAGTAAAATTATTATTTAAAAAATAAAAAATAAAACATAAAAATAAAATAATATTTCCTTTTTTCATTTATATAATTATAACATCATTTATTTGTTTTTGATTAAGGGAAAACATCTTTCAATAACATAAACAATTATTTAAAAATAGAAATGATCCATTTTCTTCCAAAAAATATATTTTTTCCTTATCTATTGTGCATATTCATTGGATCATTTATTTGCCATTCTCCTTTAAAATACAATAATTTTTCTCTTAGATACATAATCATTAGCTCATTTATTTACCACCACCATAAGTTTGTTACAACATTATAGAAAGAGTTCTTTAAAAATGGAATTTATGTTTTTTATTTAAAAGAAAATTAAAAAAAATAAAATATTTCTCATCCTTGTCTTATATAACCATTAGATCATGTGAGATTAGTTTAGTGAAAAATTATAGAAACACCTTATTGAAAATCCAAAATTTGGATTATTTTCTAAAATAAAATTAAAAGTAAATAAATAATATTTTCGTTACCTAGCTTATAACGGTTAGATGAGAGGTGAAGTTTATTGGAACATTATAGAAACAACTCTTTGGAAATTGAAATTATGGATTCACGTTTAAAATTAAATCATATTTCTCTTAGTGTCTTAATTAACTATTAGATGGATTAGATCCTAATTAACTATTGAATGGATTAGGTCACCGACTTTGAAAATTTCCATTTATCCATTCACCTATTTAATTTGTTCGATAGATCCATTTTCTCCAATCTCTCCTCCTCTTTTGTAATCCCTTCACTTGTTTGAGTGGTCTAGAAGGTGCAATCTTGTGAGCTAAGATCAGAGAGCAAGTTCAGAAATTTTGTGTTGCAGGGTTGCGATAGTGAAAAAAGATTTAAATGGATCAAGGCAAGTCTATGGGTAAGTGAATGAGCCTTTCAGTTTTGAAATCAATTTTTTCCCATTTTTGACATTACAATCACCGTCTTTTTATCTTTTTGTGTTTTTCCTCTATACTTCTTTCTACTATAGTGCCTAAATGGGTTTGTTCCTGGAATGTAGTGGAGAGCACAAGCAATGGACACCTGCCCAAAAGATGGAAGCCAAATTTAGAACAAAGGCGGATATTAGAGTCCATATTTGCTACTGGAACCAAAAACACAAGAAGGGAACGGATAGCTCAGATTACTGCTGTGCTACAACAATATGGCAGAGTGGAACAAAGAAATGTTTTCTATTGGTTTCAAAATGCAAATAATCGAAACAAGCTTTGTAGTATGTGTTTTTTTTTTATTACTTGGGCAATATTTACAGACTATTATAAAAGAAAGTAATGGCTTTACACGTTATCTCAAATGTAATCTGTTTAGTTTTTTTTCTCCTTTTCTATACAATCCTAATGAGAGGCATATATTTTTCAGTTTCCAAACGTACTCCAATCTATGGTACTACTAAATCATCTCTATTCGGACCAAAGAAAGCTAACGAAATATTTTTGAAGGTAAGGATTATAATTCCTTGTTCCGATACATTTAAGAGTTTGTAGAAAAAATCATTGCATTATAAAATTTCATATATGTTAACTCACGTTCATGCGTATGCAGGAAGAAGAAGAGAGTGGACGGTTTCAGAGGAATTCACCAACAGATGTTTCCGAATTAGCAACTTTGCAATTATTTCCTTTACATCCTGATAAAGGAGGAAGTTCTTAACAGCCGAAGAAACTTTATGAGATTTTTGGCAACTGATTTTTGGGTTTTTAAGAGTGGAGAAAATGTATTTGTATCTGCGACATTAGCTTTTGTGAATGTCTAACACTGGCTAATCTTTATTGACAGTTGATTAATTTATAAGGGTTTCAAGATTAGCTTTTGCGACAATCTTTGCATAGCTGAAAATTGCCGTTGATCTCAATGAATAATTTTGGTTTACTAATATTTTTCATTCCTATTTATGGTTTGAAAAACATGCAGCAAATTCTTCAATGCTTAGATAAATACATTATTCATATAGTGAACAATGGCTTTTTGGATCTATTAGATGTAATCAATATACCGAAGAGTCGGTGTCTTTTGAAAGGGATTGTTTCATTTTTCTACTTTCATTCGTGTCTAACTATAACTAAAATTCCTTTTAGCATTCCTGAAAACTTCCATAACCAACCATGAAGAAATACAGTGAGATTATGTAACATAATCTTAGCATAAAGAAAGGAATACCCAAATTTTAAGGTGTTGTTATGGAAGCATGGAGAAATACAGTGAGAGTATGGAAGAAGAGGCTTTCTGCAGCACGTTTCTGGTAGATTATGGAAGCATTCCAATTCTAACATTAAGGGGATTTTATTTAGGTTAAAACTCTTTGTACTGCTGTGATTCAATGGAAACCTTAGTAAATGAAAGGGGGCAAACAACAAGATGGTAGCTTTTAATGTCAAAAGCGGTGACAGATTACATAACGTTTCACTGTGAGTATTGGGAAGGGCCGAGAGGTATCTGGTAGAGAATGGAAGAAGGTTTTTATTGCACATAATGAACATCCTTTTTTCCTCTATTTCCAATACTAGGTTGATGCACGAGCATCCTTTTTCTCCCATTCCCGAGTAAAGTGTGTTACGCGTGGTGGATTTTGTTTAGGTCAAAGATGGCAGCTTTTGAAGGCGGCGAATAGAGCAGCTTTTGGAGAGTGTTGACAAGCTTGTGTACTCAATTGAGATTGTAGAGCATGACAAATGGTTCGTAGTTTCTGGGTTGATCCATACCTACCATTGAGAAATAGGTATGAGAAATACAGTAACATGTAAAAAAAAGGAAACATCTAAATTTTTAGGTGGTGTAATTGTAAAGATTAGAAAGAGTTGAGAAAACAATAACAGAAACAGAAAAGCAATAACTTCTATTAATCAACTTCAATACATGGGCTGCACACAGCCATTATATAATCATATTCAGATATGAAATGAACAGTTGGGAGAACGCGAAGGGTCATGTGACTGTTGGACTTCACATTCCCAACAATCTCCCCCGTGAAGGCCAACTGGTACAGCCATGCACTAGCATCCCTGCTTCCATTTTTGAAATTCACATTAAAACCAACCTGCCTGATTCCATACCCACCATTGAGAAATACAGTAACATATAAAAAAAGGAAACACCTAAATTTTTAGGTGGCATAATAGTGAAACATTTGGTAGAGTATGGAAGAAGGCTTCGGTTGCATGTTTCTAGGTTGCTGCGTAATAGAGCATTCTTTTTTTTCTATTTCCAATACTAGGTTGATCCTTTTTTCGCCCATTCCCGAGTGTGTCAGGCGTGGTAGATGTAATTTAGGTCAAAGATCTGTACATTGCTAAAAATCTAATGAAAACGTTAGTAAATGAAACGGGACAAACAATATTAAGATTGTAGCTTTTGGAGGCGGTGACAGATTGCAACAGAGCGTGACTGGTGGCTACTTTTTCAGATTTTAATATTTTTAGTATTGTACTTTAACTGGGACATAAGATTGAGAGTCGATAAGATTGAGCCAATTGAGATTTTTTATTGTTACATTTGATTATTTTCATAATTTGCATTGCCAATAGGTTATATAAGATCATCTTATTAAAGGAATAATAAGAGTAAATATAATTAAATAATTATCAGGTACAGAAGATTAAAGAATAAGTTATATAAGGTATATAGTATTTGTTTATTTCTTTTTAAGAGTAGGTTTAACTATTGTAAAAATGTTATATAGCTTCAATTTTGTAATTATTAATTGCTTTGTTCAATGTAAAATATCATTCTTTAAGTTTCTGTTACAAGACAAAGAAGAAAATAAATTTGATTAAGACATTGCAATGTTTCATCAAAAGGCTCATAATTTCAGTAGCAAGTGTGTTTTTTAGAATCTTAATACTTATTTTAATTAATTAATTGCTGAAATAATCATTTAACATTAATATTATAATATTAAATATTATTAAATACATGTTATAATAATATTATGAATATTACTCATAATTATTATTTAATATTAGACATTGAACATATTTAATAATAAATATATTTAATAATATAAAATTATATATATATATATATATATATATATATATATATATATATATATATATATATATATATATATATATATATATATATATATATATATATATATATATATATATATATATTTGTTAACATCTATCTAAGGAGGTAGTACCCATATATTGATTCAAAAAGAAAAATTGCATAGTATACTGGAAGAGCCATATTACTTACTGCAAAGCAAAATGACAATCAGTCATAGAGGTAAGCTATAGTCTTCCCCATTACCACAAGCCTCTCCACCATATCCTCTAGCCAAAGCTCCTTACTTTCTTGCATGAACTCCTCAAACTTGTCCAGATTATTCTCCTTCCTCACTGCAAACTTGAAAATTGACCATGCTTTCTTCATTTTAGTGTTTTTGCCTTCTATTGAAAAATAAAAAAAACCAACCATAATACCCGAGTTTGGGACAACTTTGAGAGCATTCATAGCAATTTTAACTCCTTCGACATTCTCCTCCCGAACCATTTTGTGAACAATCCCAAAGGCACTCAGCAAACAAATTCTCCATACTTCCAATCCCCACCACAACTGTAAATTTTGTAGATGTAAAGAAAGGTGAACAAGGTGCAATATATTAAGCCCAGGAGATATAACACCATATCCCAAGAAAACATAAGAATATGTCTCTCTGAAAAGAATCCATCCAATATAACATTTCCCTACCCAAAACATCTTGCAAATCCACCTCCATCTGTAACTCATCCAAGCCCTTAATTATTCTTTTGTGGCATAGTCAATCCCAATGACTGTCCAAATGATCATTCGAGTAGAATCAAGACACTAAAGCTAAAGCCATAGTAAAGAGCCAATGCCAAATAACTTCAAGCAATGCCCACCTGTGAAAGACTAGATTCCTAATAGGAATCCATCATGATGATGTCCCTTAGCTTCTTCTATAGAGTTTTCTCATCCACTATTTCATCTGGAGTGCAACTTCTTACTCCCTTGTTGTCAAGCCAATCTTCCACCCGGTTCCCCTCACGAAAAATGTGAGATATAGAGAAATCTAAGAATTCCTTCAGTTTTTTTATAATTCCAAACAACCATTGCCCAAGCCTTTAATTAGAAATGATAGATTTCAGTACGGTGTTTGCCACTATTTGAGAGTCCCCTTCAACCTCTATTTTGGAAAGGCCCTTCTCTCGACATAGTTCCAATCCTCTATCATAAGCCTTCATTTCAACTTTGTTATTGGTGGCAGTACCCATAAAGCTATGCAAAAGACACCAAATTACCAGAATCATCTTGGATAATGGCCCCAAATCTCCCCTCCCAAGGGTTTCCTTTGTTGGCTCTGTCAAAATTCAATTTGAAAAAGTCCTTCCTAGGAGCCTTCCATTTTATACCCTTCCTTGATAAATTACTATAAACAATCTTGACCTCCCTAGAGTTCAAAAGTTGCCACTTGTCCTCTATACATTTATCCCGTTTTGTAACCATTTTCACTTTTCTAAGAGGAAGTTTTTCGTTGACCACTTCTACAATAAACACCTTAATCCTACTGATGATAATCTCTATAGGAAAACATTCTTCTTGAAATATGCTAGGCAACAATCAAAGACCCAACTATCCAAATGTCCCCCCATTTTGAATTAACCCTGTCTACTGGCCAGGCATTCAGGAAATCAAAAAATTTATCACTCCGTGCTGCCTGCCACTCTATCATTTCCATGAACCAAACCTAGCAACCTATCGTAAATGGACACCAAAGAAGCAAATGATTGGAATTCTCTTTGTTTTGTCTGCACATGGGCCATATATTGGAACCTTTGATGCAAATTGTTTTAAGTCTATCACACATTAGAATCCTACCATGGAGAGTGATCAATAAAAAGGCTCCTTTCCTTGGAAGAAATCTCTTATCACAAAAAATCCTTGCCGACCAACAAAGCCCCCTGCATCTCCTCCTCTGAACCAAATATCCCAGACTCACCTTGTAATCTCCACTTTTGGCCATACACTAAATAACTTCATCTTTTTCCCCTATTAAACCAACCCTCTAATTGACAAGAATCTCCGAATGTTTATGACTATTTTCCTCACTAATACCTTCTTCAATTGATCTCCAAGAAAATTGATTGGGCCCTTCCCTAGAAGAAATGATATAATTTGATAGAAATGGACCCATTTTGAGCTCAATACAATCTATCCACTCATTCTCTTCAAAAGCTCTGTCAATAGTTTCCTCCCCATTCGAAGAGTCTCTCTAGAAATTAGGCTTCCTAACATTGCCAATCTTCCATGTAATATGCTCTGTTATGATCCTTCTGCTTTCCCATAGAAATCTCCATGTTTATGAGCCATTACAAAAATTAGCCATAGTAAATATCCTTTCAGGATCATTCAAGTGCAATTATTTTTTCCTCATAGTTTTACATGAAACTTGATTTGGGGATTTTTATAATTTCCATACCAACTTAGTACCAAGTGCTAAGTTTTGGAGATTCATTTTCCTCAAACTAGCTCTTCCTTCCTCCTTAGGCAGTCATCCAATTGATGAGAAAAACCCTCCTTTCTTCCTTCGAGCCCTCCCAAAGGAAATTTTAGAGAAAACTATCCAGCATAGCAATTGAACTTGTAGATAATCTAAAACATGACATTACAAAAATGGACATGACAGAAAGGACCGATTTGATCATCAAGATCCTCTCAGCCTGTGACAACCACCTGTTTCTATAGGATATTCCTTTAGATTGATAATTATTGATAAAATCCTCCAAAAGAGAAGCTTTATTCCTTCCAAAAAATAGAGGATATTTGAGATACTTTGTAGGGAATATAGCGATCTAGAACTCCAAAATACTCACAATTCTCTTTTGACTCCACTTGCATGTATTGATAAAGAACACTTGTGATTTATATTTTTTCATACTTTGGTCTGAGGCTGCTAAATATTCTTCTAGGACCAATTTCATCGTTGTCACTTGCCTCACCGAAGATTCATAAAACAACATTGTGTTGTCTACAAATTGGGAATGAGTAACCAGATCAAGATCTTTATGCATGTTAATGCCCTGCCACCAACTCAAACTACAATTGAATTTGATATTTCTACCGAGAACCTGGGCCATTACCACAAATAGTGAAGGGGATAATGGGTCTCCTTTCCTCAGCACATTCTTGGCATAAAAAAAAAGATTGATCGAGCCGTTAACCAAAACATATATCTTAGAAGAGGAGATGCAAGAATAGATACAGTCCAACCATCCCTTGTCAAAACCATATCTTCAACACCAGAATAAAAAATTCCCAATTGACCTGATTGTACGACATGGTAATATCCAACTTAACAATGATGCCCTTTGTATTCTCCAAATTCATGAAATGAATAGTCTCTAAAACTAGAATGATGTTGTCTATAATCTCCCTCTATAGAGTAAAATAATTATGTTCTTCTCAAACAAGCCTATAAAGAATTTTATTCAGCCTCTTTGCCATCACTTTGGAAATTTTTTTACAAATAGAGTTACAGAGAGATTGGCTTGTAGTTAGCCATTGTCTCATAGTTTTGTTTCTTCAGAATGAGAGATGACAGTATTATTAATCTCTTTTATGAACTTCTTTTTTCTCCTAAAGTCTTCTACCAAAACAAGAATATCATAACCCATATTGTCCTAGCATTTATGAAATAGTTCCATCGTGATGCCATCCGACCCTGGGGCCTTGTTCAGGTGCAACATAAATGTAGCAGCCTTGACTTCTTCTAAGGAATAAGGTTGGGTGATAAAAGCATTATCCTCTTGCTTGACTTCCTCCTTAATAAACCCATCTACCTTATCTTAGAGACTGCGATCACCCCCAGTTGATGCTCCAAGCAATTTTAGGAAATGTTACACCGCATTTCTTTCAGTGCCTTCAACCTTAGTACACAAGATACCATCCAAATATTTAACAACATCAATCATATTAGAACCTCTTCTTGCTTTGATATCTAGCATTTAACTACTTTTTCCTCTCTAATCTTCATTAAACATTCATCCTTGAATAAGTTTCTTGTTTAGAGCACTCAACTCCTCATTTGTAAGTTTTTCAAAAAGATACTCTTAAATTTCTCTAATTTTCAAACCTTAATTTTTCTTTTCAAAAAATGCAAGCGTTTTATGAAATAGAAGTTGGGAGTACCTTTTAAAATATTGCTCTCATCCCACCAGTTTTTAATAGTGACAATAAAAGAATCATCCTGCAACCACATGCTCCGAAATTTGAAATATCCCTTAAATTTCTTTATAGAAATATCAAACTCGAATTGCATTGGAAAATGATTTAGAAATAGATATGGGTAGAATTCGAGAGACAATTTCTTGAGAACCAGGCACCCATGAAGAGCCTACCTGAAAATGATCCAATCTCTTTGAAATGTTGGTAATATTAAATCTTTGGTTAGTCCATGTATATTTACCATTTTTGGGAATAATATCAATGATATTGTTATGCAAAATAAACCTCCTGAAGTCCTCCATAGTTCTGTTGACTCTTGAAATTCCTCCACTTTTCTCATTGTGGGGAAGGATCACAATAAAATCCCCAACAACTATAATCTTGTCCCCATCAATATTACTAATTTGCTTAGACAGGTGCATCTACAACTTGGCTTTGTCTTCAATTTTAGTAGGACCATACAAGTTGATCAAGGTGAACTTCAAATCATGAGAAATACATTTGATGCAACATAAAATCTAGTGAGAATAATAAGCAACAAAATTGACATCCACCACAAGTGGATCTCACATAATCCCTAAACCTCCAGACAAACCTCTAGGCTCTTGAAAAAAACCTTCCCACTTACTGCAATATTTTAAAAAATTACAGCCTTCTCTACATCGAGCTTGGTTTCTTGAAATAAAATAACATCATTAGAAGAAGTTTCTAAAGTGCATTTAACCAAGCATCTCTTTTTAGGGGCCGAGAAACCTTAGACGTTCCATGTCACGATTTTGATTGCCCTCCCTTGGATTTATTTAGAAAGTCGATAACAATAATAATTCCTTTCTCTCTTTCTCTATCTTACCTCAACTACTTTATGGTTCTCCTAACTCTTTCCAATTTTGACCTCCCCATCAATACATTATTTGGCTGACTAAGATATTAAGGGTCTATTATATCAATTTCGTCTTCTATTCTTGCATCACCATCCGATCCTGTCATAATCAATCTCCATGTTAGAGACTCCTAAAGCCAACGTGATGCTATCCTTGGTATCCCCACCAATGTCTCTACAAGCCTCTCTGGAAGAACTCACCATTTCTTGAGGAGTATACGATTTCCCTGAAACGGGGAACCCTTTCTTCATCTCAGATTGTATGGCTTCTAAAAATTTCTTATGGGAATTTTGTAAGACCTTCCCTGGGATAACTACCTTGGTAACAACTTTCATCTGCCTCTTCTTTGGAATCCATTTCTCTGTTTCTTTAACAAAATCCTTACATTCACTCTCCACATGGTTCATTTTGGCACAACGATTGACAAATTGTAGCAGGAATCGTTCTAATGGCCGCAATCTTAATCCTTGCATATAAATACGAATCTTTCTGCACCAACTCTTCATCTATCCCCAAAAGGGTGGCAAGGGAACGATCGATTTTCTCCAAACTCTCCTCAACCCAATAGTCAATTGGTAGGTTATACAATCTAATCCAAATGGCTCTATCATATGGTTCCAAATGCACAAGATCAAAATTGGTTCACCAAGGTTGCATGTAAAGAGGATTTTCATTTATAGACAAAAGATCATATTCAGTAATCTTCTCTTTCTCCCTTTTGTCCTAAAAAATTGTAATAAAGAAACCTTTTGGACTGAATTTTCATATAACTTGGGTTTTCCAATTATCTTCAACTCAGGCCTTGATCTTTGTCCTTTCTAATTTAGGACCGATGACTCTACAAATCATCGCCAAATCCACCCAAAGGTAAAGGTCTTCATCCACCCCATATGGAAGATTGACAGATAAAGGGTTCTCTTTAGATTATGCATATCAATTTTCTAGTGATGATTCAAAATTCTAAAGAGTGGCTGCAGATGATCGGAATGCTAAATGAAGAAAAATCACATATTGGGCTTAGTACACATTTCTAATGGTCAAAATCTCATTGATTTTAAATGTGTGTTCAAAGGGAAGATTAATTCTATTGATAATGTTGATAAAAATAAGGTTAGACTAGTTGTGAAGGGATATTCCCAAGTTGATAAAATTTATTATGGATAGATTTTCTCTTTATTTGCATAGCTAATATACATTTGGTTATTTATTGCAATATTTTTTCACCTTAGATTAATTAGATTGATGAGAAGACATGTTTTATTTGTGGTAATTTGGAGGAAAAAGTTATTATGTTCAAAAAAGAGCACTGCATTGACAAAGGTTAAAAAAGATTATTTTGTAATTTAGTTTTTTTGTATTATCATAATCAATCACTCAGAAATTGGTATGAAAAGTTTGATTCCTTTGTGTTGGGATAAGGGTTTTTGAGATCCAAATCAAATCATTACATTTATTTCAATATTGACAATGATTATTTTCATATTATTACATTATATGTTTATTTTTCATCATAGTAAGGACATAATTTGCGAGTTGAAGCCATAGTGTGAAATGAAAAATTGAGGGTTGCATAGCTTAATTTTGGTTATTGTAATGTCTCTTATTGATAGTTTGACATTCAACTATTTTTATGATCTTTACAATCTAGTTAATTATATAGAATTGACTTAAAACAAAATTCAACTTATAGGGATATGGAATCCTTTATCAGAAATTGATAATATTACTTGAATTTATAATTATAATATTCAAAGATAAATTTGCATTTGAATCAGATGTTACCCCAATGTATTCGAGTATGGATGTAAATTCAGAATTATATTGTTACGACTTTGTTTACTCCCCTATAAGTTGATACAAAAGGTGCCTTTGATCTTCTAGTGCTAAGATTTGTCTGATTGGTTTCTCTTTATCATGTGATGGGTGGATGAGGGGTTATGCTTCAATCTGTTTGTTGTGTCTAATATCGATCCTTATGTTTATGGAAGAATGGTAAACATTGTCTCTTCTTATCAATACTTTAATCTCATAAATTTGCTGCCTTGAAAAAGGGTAGATACTCCACCTTTACTTGGATCTCTGAGGAATCTACTATGAACCAAATAAAAATAACCAAAAATATGCCATCTTCAGTTACATACGTCCTTCTCTATATATGTATTGAACAAATCTGATATTAATAGTCATGTCCCTTCATTGGGATGGTCTACTCTCAATAATAATATCCTTCACTAAATGATATTAAATTTACTTTTCATCTCTTCTTTTAATTGCACCTTGCTATGATGAATAGCCCCTAACCAATTTGGTCGACCAACATGTTAAGGTGGCTACGTATTTGTCCTTGTGTCATCCTTATAAAGTCAACCATGAGAACTTCCTTCTAATCACCATATTTGCTTTGCAACAAAATAGTTGTAGCTAGACAGACTTTGTGTGAAACTTCTATTGCAGCTACTCATTATTAATCCCCTATCTTATATGGACTATTTGACTGCCAAAAATGAATTCACAACAAATATTGAAAAATAACAAGGTAAATATAATTAAATAATTATAAGCTTAAAGAATAAGTTATACAAGGTATATAGTATTTGTTTATTTCAGTTTAAGAGTAAGCTTAGCTATTGTAAAAATGTTATATAGTTTCAATTTTGTAATTATTAATTGCTTTGTTCAATGTAAAAAAAAAATTCTTTGAGTTTCTATTACAAGACAAAGAAGAAAATAAATTTGATTAGGACATTACAATGTTTCATCCAAAGGCTCAAAATTTCAGTAGCAAGTGTGTTTTTAAAAATCTTAATACTTATTTTAATTAATTAATTGCTGAAATAATTATTTAACATTAAATTTATAATATTGAATTTTATTAAATACACGTTATAATTATCATATGAATATTACTCATAATTATTATTTAATATTTAATGTTAATAAATATAATAAATATCAATATCTTATAATAAAGATTATAAATAATATTAGACATTGAAGATATTTAATAATATAAAATTATAATATTTAATAGTATTATATAATTTTTTTATTTTGGGGTAAGATCTGTCTAAGGAGGCAGTACCCATATATTGATTCAAAAAGAAAAATTACATAGTATACTGGCAGAGCCATATTACTTACTACCATACCAAATGATAATTAGTGATAGAGGTTAGCTATACTCTTCCCCATTACCACAAGCCTCTCCACCATATCCTTAGGCAAAAGCTCCTTACTTTCTTGCTTGAACTCCTCAAACTTATCTAGATTATTCTCCTTCCCCACTCGAGATTTGAAAATTGACCATGCTTTTTTCATTTTAGTCTTTTTGCCTTCTGTCGCAAAATTAAAAAAACCAACCATAATACCCGAGTTTGGGACAACTTTGAGAGCATTCATAGCAATTTTAACTCCTTTGACATTCTCCTCCCAAACCATATTGTGAACTATCCCAAAGGAAATCAGAGGATAACCCAAGATCTGGACGATCAACTCATACAATGCTTGGTAAACCTCCCCATCATAGACATGGCCTCCACTTTAGAAATCATATCCCAGAATCTGAATCACCGATTCCTTCTCCTTGCATTCAACTTTGTCAAAAAGTCTGTTCACTTGTTCTTCTGAGGACTCAGTGACCCCTGCTTGAGACTCGCAACAACATATAACACCAAATAAAATTCTCCATACTTCCAATCCCCGCCACAACTAGAAATTTCATAGATGCAAACAAAGGTGAACAAGGTGCAATATATTAATCTGTGTAGATATAGCACCATATCCCAAGAAAACATGAGAATATGTCTCTTTGCAAAGAATCCATCCAATCTAGCATTTCCTTGCCCAATATGTCTTGCAAATCTTGCACACAATCAACCAAACTTCTTTAGAAACCCGCATGTCCATCTGTAACTCATCCAAGCCCTTACTTATCCTTCTGTGGTATAGTCAATCCCAATGAATGTCCAAATGATCATTTGAGTACAATCCAGACACTAAAGCTAAAGCCATAGTAAAGAGCCAATGCCAAATACTTCAAACAATGCCCACCTGTGAAAGAGTAGATTCCTCCTAATAGGAATCCATCATGATGATGTCCCTTAGCTCCTTTTGTAGAGTTTTATCATCCATGATTTCATTAGAAGTACGACTTCTTACTCCCTTGTTGTCAAGCCAATCTTCAACCCGATTCCCCTCACAAAAAATGTGAGATATAGAGAAATATAAGAATTGTTTCAGTTTTTTTGTAATTCCAAACAACCATTTCCCAAGCCTTTAATTAGAAATGTTAGATTTCAGTATGGTGTTCACCACTATTTGACAGTCCCTGTCAACGTCTATTTTGGAAAGTCCCTTTTCTCGACATAGTTCCAATCCTCTTTCATAAGCCTTCATTTCATCTTCATTATTGGTGGCAGTACCCATAAAGCCTTGGACAAAAGATACCAAATTACTAGAATCATCTTGGATAATGGCCCCAAACCTCACCTCACTAAGGTTTCCTTTGTTGGCTCCGTCAATATTCTATTTGACAAAGTCCTTCCTAGGAGCCTTCCATTTTATACCCTATCTTGATAATTTACTATAAACAATCTTGACCTCCCCAGAGTTCAAAATTTGCCACTTGTCCTCTATACATTTATCCCATTTGGTAACCATCTTCAATTTTCTAAGAGGAATTTTTCCGTTGACCACTTCTACAATAAACACCTTAATCCTACTAATGATAATCTCTGCAGGCAAACATTCTTCTCAAAATACCCTTCTATTCCTCTCTTCCCAAATTTTCTAAGCAATAATGAAAGAGCCAACCATCCAAGTTTCCCCCCATTCTGAATTCACCCTGTCCACTGGCCAGGCATTCAGGAAATCAAAAAATTTATCATTCCATGCTGCCTCCCACTCTATCTTTTCCATGAACCAAACCTAGCAACCTACCCTAAATGGATATCAAAGAAGCAAATGATTGGAAGTCTCTTCATTTTGTTTGCACATGGGGCATATATTGGGACCTTTGATGCAATTTTTTTTAAGTCTATCACCCATTAGAATCCTACTGTGGAGAGCGATCAATAAAAAATATCCTTTCCTCGGAAAAAATCTCTTATCCCAGCAAATCCTTGCCAACCAACAAACCCCCCTGCATCTCCTCCTCGGAATCAAATATCGTAGACTCGTCTTGTAATCTCTACTTTTGGCGTTACACTAAATAACTTCATCTTATTCCCCTATTAAAACGACCCTCTAACTAGAAAGAATCTCCAAAAGTTTATGACTATTTTCCTCACTAATACCTTCTTCAATCGATCTCCAAGCAAATTGATGGGGTCTGTCCCAAGAAGAAATGATATAATCTGACAGAAATGCACCCATTTTAAGCTCAATACAATTTGTCCACTCATTATCTTCAAAAGCTCTATCAATAGCTTCCTCCCCATTCTAAGAGTCTCTCTAGAAATTAGCTTTGCTAACATTACCAATCTTCCATGTAATATGCTATGTTATGATCCTTCTGCTTTCCCATAGAAATCTCCATGTTTTTGAGCCATTACAAGAATTAGCCAACTTAAGGATCCTTTTAGGATCATTCAAGTACAAGTATTTTTTCCTCATAATTTTACACAAAGCTGAATTTGGGGATTTGTATAATTTCCATACCAACTTAGTACCAAGTGCTAAGTTTTGGAGATTCATTTTCCTCAAACTAGCTCTTCCTTTCTCCTTAATCCTACAGGGAATTTTCCAATTGATGAGCAAAACCCTCCTTTCTTCCTTCGAGCCTTCCCAAAGGAAATTTTAGAGAAAACTATCCAGCACACCAATTGCTCTCATAGATAATATAAAATAGGACATTACAAAAATGGACATGACAGAAAGGACCAAATTGATCATCAAGATCTTCTCAGCCCAACCATCCCTTGTCAAAACCATATCTTCAACACCAGAATCAAAATTTCCCAACGAAACCGATCGTACGACTTGGTAATATCCAACTTAACAATGATGCCCTTCGTATTCTCCAAATTTATGGAAGGAGTAGTCTCTAACACTAGAATGATTTTGTCTATAATCTCCCTCCCTATCATAAAATCATTCTATTCTTCTGAGACAAGCCTATAAATAATTTTATTTAGCCTATTCACCATCACTTTGGAAATAATTTTACAAATAGAGTTACAAAGAGATTGGCTTGTAGTTAGCCACTGTCTCACAGTTTCGTTTCTTTAGAATCAGAGAGATGACAATATTATTAATCTCATTCACTAACATCTTTTTTCTCCTAAAGTCCTCTACCAAAACAAGAATATCATAACCCATAATGACCTATCATTTCTAAAATAGTTCCATCGTGATGCCATCCGACCCTGGGGCCTTGTTCAGGTGCAAAATAAATGTAGTAGCCTTGACTTCTTCTAAGGACTAAGGTTGGGTGATAAAAGCCTTATCCTCTTGCTTGACCTCCTCCTTAATAAACCTGTCCACCTTATCCTAGAGATTGTGATCACTCCCATAAAAGTGTTATCCTCCTACGTGACTTCCTCCTTAATAAAACCGTCCACCTTATCCTAGAGACTGAGATCCTAGAGATTGAGATCACCCCCAGTTGATCTTGCAAGCAAGTTTTTGAAATATTGCACCACAATTCTTTCAAAGCCTTCAGCTTTAGTACACCAGATACCATCCATATCTTTAACAATGTCAATCATATTAGCACCTCTTCTGGGTTTGACCGACGAGTGAAAATATTTGGCATTAGAATGATCGACGACAATCCACATCTCTTTAGACTTATCTCTGCAAAAAATTTATTTTCTTTCCAACAACTCTGATATCTAACATTTAACTACTTTTCCTTCTCAAATATTCATTAAACATTCATCCTTGAATAAATTTCTTGTTTAGAGCACTCAACTCCTCGTTTTTAAGTTTTTCAAAAAAGATAATCTTAAATTTCTTGAATTTTTGAACCTTAATTTTTGTTTTCAAAAAATGCAAGCATTTTATGAAACAAAAGTTGGGCGCACTTTGGAAAATATTGCTCTCATCCCACCAATTTTTAATAGTGAGAATAAAGGAATCATCCTACCACCACATGCTTTAAAATTTGAAATATCCCTTAAATTTCTTTACTGAAATATCAACCTCCAACTACATTGGAAAATAATTTAGAAATAGATAATGGTAGAATTCAAGAGATAACTGCTTGAGCAATTGGAACCCATGAAGAGCGTACGAGGAAATGATCCAATCTCTTTGAAATGTTGGTAATATTAAATATGTGGTTAGTCCATGTATATTTACCATGTTTGGGAATAATATCAATGATATTGTTATCCAAAACAAACCTTCTGAAGTCCTCCATAGTTCTATTGACTCTTGAAAGTCCTCCACTTCTCTCATTGAGGGGAAGAATAACATTAATATCTCCAACAACTATAACCTTTTCCCCATCAATATTACTAATTTTCTCAGATAGGTCCATCTACAACTTGGCTTTGTCTTCAGTTTTAGTAGGACCATACAAGTTGATCAAGGGGACCTCCAAATCATGAGAAATACATTTGTTGCAACATAACATCTAGTGAGCATCAGAAGCAACAAACTTGACATCCACCACAAGTAGATCTCACATAATCCCTAAACCTCCAGACAAACCTCTAGGCTCTTGAAAACAACCTTCCCACTTACTGTAATATTTAAAAAAAATTGCAGCCTTCTCTACATCAAGATTGGTTACTTGGAATAAAATCACATCATTAGAAGACATTTCTAAAGTGCGTTTAACCAAGCATCTCTTTTTAGGGGCCGAGAAACCCCACACATTCCATGTCAAGATTTTCATTGCCCTCCCTTGGATTTCTTTAGAAAGTCGATAACAATAATAATTCCCTTCTCCCTTTCTCTTTCTTCGCTCAACTACTTTATGGTTCTCCTAACTCTTTCCAATTTTGACATCCCCATCTATACTTTAGGTGGCTGACTAAGATATCGAGGGTCTATTATATCAATTTCATCTTCCATTGTTGCATCACCATCCGTTCCTATGTCATAATCAAGCTCCATGTTAGAGACTCCTAAAGCTAATGTGAGATTATCCTTGGTATTCCCACCAATGTGTCTAGCAGCCTCCCTAGAAGAACTCACCATTGCTTGAGGAGTAGATGATTTCCCTGAAACGGGGAACTCTTTCTTCGTCTCTGAGTGTATGGCTTCTAAAGCTTCCTTATGGGAATTTTCTAAGACCTTCCTTGGGATAACTCCTTGTTAACCGCTTCCATCTGCCTCTTCTTCGGAATCCATTTCTCTGGTGCTTTAACAAAATCCTTACATTCACTCCCCAAATGGTTCATTTTGCCACAACAAGAGATAAATCATAGTAGGAATCCTTCTAATGGCCACAATATTAATCCTTGCATATAAATATGAATCTTTCTCCACCAACACTTCATCTATCCCCAAAAGGGTGCCAAGGGAACGTCCGATTTTCTCCAAACTCTCCTCAACCCAATATTCAATTGGTAGGTTATACAATCTAATCCAAATGGGTCTATCATATGGTTCCAAATGCACAAGATCAAAATTGGGACACCAAGGTTGAATGTAAAGAGGATTTTTGGTTACAGACAAAAGATCATATTCCATAATCTTCTCTTTCTCCCTTTTCTCCTCAAAAATTTTAATAAAGAAACCTTTTTGAATGAATTTTTATATAACTTGGGTCTTCCAATTATCTTCAACCCAGGCCCTAATCTTTCTCCTTTCTAATTTAGGACCGATGACTCAGCAAATCATTGCCAAATCCACCCAAAGGTCAAGGTCTTCATCCACCACATATGATAGATCGACAGATAAAGGGTTCTCTTTAGATTATGCATATCCATTTTCTAGTGATGATTCTAAATTCTAAAGAGTGGCTATAGATGACGAGAATGCTAAATGAAGAAATATCACATATTGGGCTTAGTACATATTGCTAATGGTCAAAATTTTAATGATTTTAAATGGGTGTTCAAAGGGAAGATTAATTCTATTGATAATGTTGATAAAAATAAGGTTAGACTAGTTGTGAAGGGATATTCCCGAGTTGATAAAATTTATTATGGATAGATTTTCTCTTTAGTTGCAAAGCTAATATACATTTGGTTATTTATTTCAATATATTTTCACCTTGAGATTAAGTAGATGGATGAGAAGACACATTTTCTTTGTGGTAATTTGTAGGAAAAAATTCTTATGCTGAAAAAGGAGCACTGTGTTAACAAAAGTTAAAAAAGTTTATTTTGTGATTTAGTTTTTTTGTATGGTTATAATCAATCACTTAGAATTTTGTATGAAAAGTTTGATTCCTTTGTGTTGGGATAAGGATTTTTGAGATCCAAATCAAATCGTTACATTTATTTTAATATTGACAATGACTATTTTCATATTATTACATTGTATGTTTATTTTTGGTCATAGTAAGGACACAATTTGCGAGTTGAAGCCATAGTGTGAGATGAAAAATTGAGAGTTGCATTGCTTGATTTTGGTTATTGCAATGTCCCTTCTTGATAGTTTGACATTCAAATATGTTTATGATCTTTACAATCTAGTTAATTATATAGAATTGACTTAAAACGAAATTCAACTTATAAGGATATGGAATCCTTTATCAGAAATTGATAATATTACTTGAAATTCTAATCATAATATTCAAAGATAAATTTGCATTTGAATAATATGTTACCCCAATGTATTCAAGTATGGATTTAAATGCATAATTATACTATTATGAATTTGTTTACAACACTATAAGTTGATACAAAAGGTGCCTTTGATCTTCTAGTGCTAAGATTTGTCTGATTGGTTTCTCTTTATCATGTGATGGGTGGATGAGGGGTTATGCTTCAATCTGTTTGTTGTGTCTAGACATACTTTGTGTGAAAATTCTACTGCAGCTACTAATTATTAATCCCCTATCTTATATGGATTAGTTCACTGTTGGATGCTACAAAGCCCTCTGGTTGTTCTATGTATACTTGATGTTTCAATTCATCATTAATAAATGTCATCTTGACATCCATTTGATGGATTTGCCATCCCATTTGTGCTACAAGTGAGATTACGACTCGTATAGAAGTATACCTAGTGAGTGGAGGGAATGTCTCCCCATAATCTATTCCCTCCTTCTAAGAGAACCCCTTGGCCACAAACCTTACCTTGTATTTCTTGATTCTACCATTAGCACCGTGTTTGATTTTATAGATCTAGCGTGATCCAATCACTTCTCTATCTATTGGTCTAGGCACAACCTCGCACATATCATTTTGTACTATTGAGGTATATTCCTCAACCATTGTATCTCGCCACACCTATTGTTGTGTGGCTTCCTGATAGATAGATGGATCACTATCTACTAACTGACTGACTAATGCCACATAGTCATTAAACTTGGCTGGTTGTCTCCATTGTCTATTACTCATCCTAGGAGCTCCCATAAATTCTTGAGTATCCCTATGTGTACACTGAACCTCACGGTTCATGTTGCCAACTGTATAGGATTAAAAGTCAACCTTCATGACTTCTTGATGCATCTCATTGACTTTCTGCATCTGTTGCTCCATATTCTATGAACTCTCAACACTTCAGCTTGTGCTTTTGTTAGTAATTATACTTGCACTTTGTTGTCCCTAATTTGTTTGAATGAACCTTGGAGCTTCTGTTGGTTGCCCACTCTGATCATCTATTGGCAAATATGTAGACCTCCTAAGTTACATTTCCTCCATGAATTTGACATAATGTCTGACAATAATACTTGTGGTCCTTGGAATAAATATCTGATATGCCTTTGAGGTGTTAGATTGTACCCCACAAGGTACCCGCTCTCTCCAGTCTGATCTAACTTGGAACATATAGCTCCTGTAATGTGACAATACACCAAAATTCCAAATATCCTAAAGGGACTAACATCTGGCTTCTTCCCTATGAAATCTTCCTCCGGTGTCATCTTCCCTAGTACCTTATGCGGAACCCTATTCTGTATGTATACTGTCGTACTGCATGCCTTTGCCCATAAGTAACGTGGCATGTCCTGGTCATGTAGCATAACCCTTGTTGCCTCCGATATAGAATGATTATTCCTCCCAACAACCCCATTTTGCTGAGGTTTGTAGGGAATGATCCACTCTCTCTTGATTCCTTCATTGGTACATAATTCTTTGAACTCTTTCCCTTTGGACTTGCCTCCATTGTCTGACCGAAGAACCTTATGTTCCTGCTTGTCAAATTCTCCACAAGATCTTTGAACTCTTGGAAATGAATGAAGACCTCATCCTTGGTCTTCAAGAAGTATATCCATGTCTTCTTGGAGAAATCATCAATAAAAGTAACAAAGTACTCGTATCCTCTAAGAGACTTCATCAACATTGGTTCACATATATCTGAATTTGCTAGATCAAGAACACCCTTGGATCTGGTGTCACTCGTTGGAAAAGTTTCTTTCCCCAACACACATTCCTTACATACATCAATATGCTCTGTGCTCTCCTCTAGAACACCTATCACTATCTGTTGAATAAATTTAAGTGCTCCATGATGTATATGGCCCATCCTCTTATGCCATATCTCTCCTCGATCTCTAGGACTATTACTGCTCCTAACTCAAATAGCTATGGGTGATTTCAAATCCTTATGCTTGATCAACACAATATGCAGAACAATGTGATCCTTGACACCATAAAGAATCACCCTCCTGGCCTTGGCATCTTGCCTCTTATATGCTAAGAGTTGTGTTGAATATGAAGGTACAACTATGACATTAGTCACATATTCCTTGATATCATTCTCTTCCAGCAATAAAGAAATTATGGCTTTCCAGACACCAAAATTTGAGGCTCCATCCAATCTATCATGATCTAATAAACCTACTGAGGCCATCTCAAAAATAAAATAATAATAATAATTCTGAAGAGGTCAAACCGGGTTTTATATACCCTCTAGTTTTCTTCCTGTGCCTATGCTAAGCCTTTTCTACCGTTAGATAAGCTCCAATACCGTGTGAAGATTCTATTGCATCTACTAATTATTAATCCCCATTTTTATTGGATTATTTGACTGTCAGAAATTAATTCACAACAAATATTGAAAAATAA
>NC_081405.1:512411182-512430182 GCF_030272615.1 Cryptomeria japonica | reverse complement strand
TCGTGGTTTCGCAAATATGCATACATCTACACTCAAAGTAGGGAATAACTTCTATTAATCAACTTCAATACATGGGCTGCACACAGCCATTATATAATCATATTCAGATATGAAATGAACAATTGGGAGAACGTGAAGGGTCATGTGACAGTTGGACTTCACATTCCCAACAATCTCCTCCATGAAGGCCAACTAGTACAGCCATGCACTAGCATCCCTGCTTTCATTTTTGAAATTCACATTAAAACCAGCCTGCTTGATTCCATACCCACCATTAAGAAATACAGTAACATATAGAAAATGGCAACACCTAAATTTTTAGGTGGCGTAATAGTGAAACATTTGTTAGAGTATGGAAGAAAGCTTCTGTTGCATGTTTCTAGGTTGCTGCGTAATAGAGCATTCTTTTTTTTCTATTTCCAATACTAGGTTGATGCACGAGTATCTATGGACGAGTGTCTGTCATTCCCATTCAGAAATACAATAGGTTGATCCTTTTTTCGCCCATTCCCGAGTGTGTCAGGCGTGGTAGATGCAATTTAGGTCAAAGATCTGTATATTATCTAATGAAAATGTTAGTAAATGAAACGGGACAAACAATATTAAGATTGTAGCTTTTGGAGGCGGTGACAAATTGCAACAGAGCGTGACTGGTGGCTACTTTTTTAGATTTTAATCTTTTTAGTATTGTACTTACACGCTCGTGTCATCGGTTAGATTGAAGAGTGTCGATTAGATTGAGCCAATTGAGATTTTTTATTGTTACATTTGATTATTTTCGTAATTTGCATTGCCAATAGGTTATATAAGATCATCTTATTAAAGGAATAACAAGAGTAAATATAATTAAATAATTATCAGGTACATCAGATTAAAGAATAAGTTATACAAGGTATATAGTATTTGTTTATTTCTTTTTAAGAGTAAGCTTAGTTATTATAAAAATGTTATATAGCTTTAATTTTGTAATTATTAATTGCTTTGTTCAATGTAAAATATCATTCTTTAAGTTTCTATTACAAGACAAAGAAGAAAATAAATTTGATTAAGACATTGCAATGTTTCATCAAAAGGCTCATAATTTTAGTAGCGAGTGTGTTTTTAAAAATCTTAATACTTATTTTAATTAATTAATTGCTGAAATAATTATTTAACATTAATATTATAATATTAAATATTATTAAATACACGTTATAATAATATTATGAATATTACTCATAATTATTATTTAATATTAGACATTGAACATATTTAATAATATAAAATTAGAATATTTAATAGTATATATATATATTTGGTAAGATCTGTCTAAGGAGGCAGTACCCATATATTGATTCAAAAGGAAAAATAAGCAAAATGACAATTAGTGATAGAGGTAAGCTATACTCTTCCCCATTACCACAAGCCTCTCCACCATATCCTCTGGAAAAAGCTCCTTACTTTCTTGCATGAACTCCTCAAACTTGTCCAGATTATTCTCCTTCCTCACTCCAGACTTGAAAATTGACCATGCTTTCTTAATTTTAGTGTTTTTGCTTTCTGTTGCAAAATAAAAAAAAACCAACCATAATACCCGAGTTTGGGACAACTTTGAGAGCATTCATAGAAATTTTAACTCCTTCGACATTCTCCTCCTAAACCATTTGTGAACAATCCCAAAGGCACTCAGTGGATAACCCAAGATCTGGACGATCACCTCGAACAATGCTTGGTAGACATCCCCATCATAGACATGGCCTCCACTTTAGAAATCATATCCCAGAATCTAAATCACCGATTCCTTCAACTTGTCTTCAACTTTGATAAAAAGTTTTTTCACTTGTTCCTCCGAGGACTCGGTGACCCCTGCTTGAGACTCCCAACAACATATAACACCAAACAAATTCTCCATACTTCCAATCCTCGCTGCAACTGTAAATTTTGTAGATGCAAACAAAGGTGAACAAGGTGCAATATATCAAGCCCAGGAGATATAACCCCATATCCCAAGAAAACATGAGAATATATCTCTCTGCAAAGAATCCATCCAATATAGCATTTCCCTACCCAACACATCTTGCAAATCTTGCACACAATCCACCAAACTTTTTTAGAAACATGCACCTCCATCTATAACTCATCCAAGCCCTTACATATCCTTTTGTGGCATAGTCAATCCCAATGACTATCCAAATGATCATTCGAGTAGAATCAAGACACTGAAGCTAAAGCCATAGTAAAGAGCCAGTGCCAAATAACTTCAAGCAATGCCCACCTGTGAAAGACTAGATTCCTAATAGGAATCCATCATGATGATGTCCCTTAGCTCCTTCTGTAGAGTTTTCTCATCCACTATTTCATCTGGAGTACAACTTCTTACTCCCTTGTTGTCAAGCCAATCTTCCACCCGATTCCCCTCACAAAAAATGTGAGATATAGAGAAATCTAAGAATTGCTTCAGTTTTTTTGTAATTCCAAACAACCATTGCCCAAGCTTTTAAATAGAAATGATAGATTTTAGTACGGTGTTCACCACTATTTTATAGTCCCCTTCAACCTCTATTTTGGAAAGGCCCTTCTCTTGACATAGTTCCAATCTACTGTCATAAGCCTTCATTTCAGCTTTGTTATTGGTGGCAGTACCCATAAAGCTATTACAAAAGACACTAAATTACCAAAATCGTCTTGGATAATTGCCCCAAACCTCACCTCCATAGGGTTTCCTATGTTGGCTCCGTCAAAATTCAATTTAAAAAAGCCCTTCCTAGGAGCCTTCTAATTTATACCCTTCCTTGATAAATTACTATAAACAATCTTGACATCCCCAGAGTTCAAAAGTTGCCACTTGTCCTCTATACATTTATCCCATTTTGTAACCATCTTCACTTTTCTAAGAGGAAGTTTTCCATTGACCACTTCTGCAATAAACACCTTAATCCTACTGATGATAATCTCTATAGGCAAATATTCTTCTCGAAATATGCTAGGCAACAATCAAAGACCCAACTATCCAATATTCCCCCCATTTTGAATTCAGCTTGTCTACTGGCCAGGCATTCAGGAAATCAAAAAATTTATCATTCCGTGCTGCTTGCCACTCTATCATTTCCATGAACGAAACCTGGGAACTTACTGTAAATGGACACCAAAGAAGCAAATGATTGGAATTCTCTTTGTTTTGTTTGCACATGGGGCATATATTGGGAACTTTGATGCAAATTGTCTTAAGTCTATCACGCATTAGAATCCAACCATGGAGAGCGATCAATAAAAAGGCTCCTTTCCTTGGAAGAAATCTCTTATCCCAGCAAATCCTTGCTGACCAACAAAGCCCCCTGCATCTCCTCCTCTGAACCAAATATCCCAGACTCACCTTGTAATCTCCACTTTTGGCCATACACTAAATAACTTCATCTTATTCCCCTATTAAAATGACCCTCTGACTGACAAGAATCTCCAAAAGTTTATTACTATTTTCCTCACTAATACCTTCTTCAATTGATCTCCAAGAAAATTGATTGGGTCTATCCCTAGAAGAAATGATATAATCTGATAGAAATGCACCCATTTTGAGCTCAATACAATTTATCCACTCATTGTCTTCAAAAGCTCTATCAATAGTTTCCTCCCCATTCCAAGAGTCTCTCTAGAAATTAGCCTTCCTAACATTGCTAATCTTCCATGTAATATGCTCTGTTACGATCCTTCTTCTTTCCCATAGAAATTTCCATGTTTCTGAGCCATTACAAGAATTAGCCATAGTAAAGATCCTTCGAGGACCATTCAAGTGTAATTATTTTTTCTTCATAATTTTACACCAAGTCTGATTTGGGGATTTGTATAATTTTCATACCAACTTAGTACCAAGTGCTATATTTTGGAGATTCATTTTCCTCAAACTAGCTCTTCCTTCCTCCTTAGGCAGTTAGCCAATTGATGAGCAAAACCCTCCTTTCTTCCTTCGAGCCCCCCCAAAGGAAATTTTAGAGAAAACTATCTAGCACACCGATTGCTCTCATAGATAATCTAAAACATGACATTACAAAAATGGACATGATAGAAAGGACCGATTTTATCATCAAGATCCTCTCAGCCTGTGACAACCACTTGTTTTTACAGGACATTGCTTTAGATTGATAATTATTGATAACATCCTCCAAAAGAGAAGCTTTATTCCTTCCAAAAAAAAGAGGAACTTTGAGATACTTTGTAGGGAATATAGTGATCGTGAACTCCAAAATACTCGCAATTCGCTTTTGACTCCATTTGCATGTATTGATAAAGAACACTTGTGATTTATATTTTTTCATACTTTGGTCTGAGGCTGTTAAATATTCTTCTAGGACCAATTTCATCATTGTCACTTGCCTCACCGAAGCTTCATAAAACAACATTGTGTTGTCTACAAATTGGGAATGAGTAACCAGATCAAGATCTTTATGCACCTTAATGCCCTGCCACCAACTCAAACTACAATTGAATTTGATATTTCTACCGAAAACCTGGGCCATTACCACAAATAGTGAAGGGGACAATGGGTCTCCGTGCCTCAGCACATTCATGGCATCAAAAAAACAATTGACCAAGCTGTTAACCAGAACGTATATCTTAGAAGAGGATATGCAAGAATAGATACAGTCCAACCATCCCTTGCCAAAACCATATCTTCAACATTAGAATAAAAAATTCCCAACTGACCCGATCGTACGACTTGGTAATATCCAACTTAACAATGGTGCCCTTCATATTCTCCAAATTCATGAAATGAATAGTCTCTAACACTAGAATGATGTTGTCTATAATCTCCCTCCCTAGAGTAAAATCATTTCGTTCTTCTGAGACAAGCCTATAAAGAATTTTATTTAGCCTCTTCGGCATCACTTTGGAAATAATTTTACAAATACAGTTACAGAGAGATTGGCTTGTAGTTAGCCATTTTCTCATAGTTTTGTTTATTCGGAATCAGAGAGATGACAATATTATTAATCTCTTTCATGAACTTCTTTGTTCTCCTAAAGTCCTCTACCAAAACAAGAATATCATAACCCATATTGTCCTAGCATTTCTACAATAGTTCCATCCTAATGCCATCCAAATCTGGGGCCTTGTTCAGGTGCAACATAAATGTAGTGGCCTTGACTTCTTCTAAGGAATAAGATTGGGTGATAAAAGCGTTATCCTCCTTCTTGACTTCCTCCTTAATAAACCCGTCTACCTTATCTTAGAGACTGCGATCACCCCCAATTGATCTTGCAAGCAATTTTAGGAAATGTTACACCGCAATTCTTTCAGTGCCTTCAGCCTCAGTACACCAGATACCATCCAAATATTTAACAACATCAATCATATTAGCACCTCTTCTTTCTTTAACTGACGAGTGAAAATATTTGGCATTAGAATGACTGACGACAATCCACATCTCCTTAGACTTATCTCTCCAAAAAAATTGTTTTCTTTCAAACAACTCTGATATCTAGCATTTAACTACTTTGCCTTCTCAAATCTTCATTAAATAGTCATCCTTGAATAACTTTATTGTTTAGAGCACTCAATTCATTTTTAATTTTTTCAAAAAGATACTCTTAAATTTCTCTAATTTTCAAACCTTAATTTTTCTTTTCAAAAAATGCAAGCGTTTTATGAAACAGAAGTTGGGAGTACCTTTGAAAATATTTCTCTCATCCCATTAGTTTTTAATAGTGACAATACAAGAATCATCTTGCAACCACATGCTCTGAAATTTGAAATATCCCTTAAATTTCTTTACTGAAATATCAAACTCAAACTACATTGGAAAATGATTTAGAAATAGATATGGGTAGAATTCGAGAGACAACTGCTTGAGAACCAGGCACCCATGAAGAGCCTACCTGAAAATGATCCAATCTCTTTGAAATGTTGGTAATATTAAATTTGTGATTAGTCCATGTATATTTACCATTTTTGGGAATAATATCAATGATATTGTTATCCGAAACAAACCTCTTGAAGTCCTCCATAGTTCTGTTGATTCCTGAAATTCCTCCACTTTTCTCATTGAGGGGAAGAATCACATTAAAATCCCTAACAACTATAATCTTGTCCCCATTAATATTACTAATTTGCTCAGATAGGTCAATCTACAAGTTGGCTTTGTCTTCAGTTTTAGTAGGACCATACAAGTTGATCAAGGGGAAATCCAAATCATGAGAAATACATTTGATGCAACATAACATCTAGTGAGAATCAGAAGCAACAAACTTGACATCCATCACAAGTGGATCTCACATAATCCCTAAACCTCCAGACAAACCTCTAGGCTCTTGAAAAAAACCTTCCCACTTACTACAATATTTAAAAAAAATTGCAGCCTTCTCTACATCGAGCTTGGTTTCTTGGAATAAAATCACATCATTAGAAGATGTTTCTAAAGTGTGTTTAACCAAGCATCTCTTTTTAGGGGCCAAGAAACCTCAGACGTTCCATGTCACGATTTTCATTGCCCTCCCTTGGATTTATTTAGAAAGTCGATAACAATAATAATTCCTTTCTCTCTTTCTTTATCTTATGTCAACTACTTTATGGTTCTCCTAACTCTTTCCAATTTTGACCTCCCCATCAATACATTAGTTGTCTGACTAAGATATTGAGGGTCTATTATATCAATTTCGTCTTCCATTCTTGCATCACCATCCCATCCTGTCATAATCAATATCCATGTTATAGACTCCTAAATCAAATGTGATGTTATCCTTGGTATCCCCACCAATGTCTCTAGCAGCCTCTCTGGAAGAACTCACCATTGCTTGAGGAGTATACAATTTCCTTAAAATGGGGAACCCTTTCTTCATCTCAGAGTGTATGGCTTCTAAAGATTCCTTATGGGAATTTTCTGAGACCTTCCCTAGGATAACTACCTTGGTAACTGCTTCCATCTGCCTCTTCTTTGGAATCCATTTCCCCTTTGCTTTAACAAAAGCCTTATATTCACTCTCCAAATGGTTTATTTTGCCACAACGATAGACAAATCATAGCAGGAATCGTTCTAATGGCCACAATCTTAATCCTTTCATGTAAATACGAATCTTTCTCCACCAACTCTTCATCTATCCCCAAAAGCAACAGGGAAATACATGCTGAGTGTATAGTACTTTGCTGACCAGTCACCACATTTCAACAATCTCCTACTTGGAGACTGATCAGGCTCCACACCGAACAATCTCCCACTTGGAGACTGAAACTACATGACACCACTGTACATGCAACATCCGCTGGGAAAAACACTAGGACTCGACTGGTATATATTCCACAATTATCAATCAAGAAGACCAACAGAAACTGATGAAGGAATTAGCTTCTCCTTTGGAACTGCCTTCGTGAACATATCGACAGGATTCTTACTTGTGTGAATCTTCTCAAGCCGTAACTGACCCTCCTCCAAAATAGTCTGGATGAAGTGGTACCTGAGCTGAATGTGCTTTGTCCTTGAATGAAAAATAGAGTTCTTCGCAAGATGAATGGCACTCTGGCTATCAGTATACAATTGGTGATCCTCCTATGTCTGACCCAATTCCTCCAGAAAACATTGTAACCAAATCATCTCCTTGCTGGCTTCTATAGCAGCAACATACTCAGCTTCAGTGGTTGAAAGTGCAACAACCTTTTGCAGCCTAGAAATCCAACTGACTGCAATTCCCCCTATAGTAAAAACATACCTTGTAGTGCTCCTTTGTGAATCAATATCACCTGCCAGATCAGAGTCAACAAATCCACTCAGAGAAACATTAGATCCTTTGAAACATAATGCCTTCATATTGGTTCCTTTCAAATACCAAAGGATCCATTTCACGACATTCCAATGTTCCATACCTGGATTACTCATAAACTTGCCCACAACTCCCACTACATGTGCAATATCTGGCCTTGTGCATACCATTGCATACATCAGACTGCCAACAGCTGATGAATACGAGATGTTAGACATTTTATTTACCTCTTCTTGTGCCTTTGGACACATTTCCTTAGTCAATTTAAAATGACTAGCCAAAGGTGTACTAACTCCTTTTGCATCTCGCATGTTAAATATTTTCAACACCTTCTTTATATACTCACTTTGGGACAAATTCAAGGTTCTATTTTTTCTATCCCGTGTAATCCTCATACCCAGAATTTGCTTAGCTGCACCCAAATCCTTCAGAGCAAATGACCTAGCTAATTTATGTTTAAGATCATTTATGTGTTCCATGTTAGACCCAGCAACAAGCATGTCATCAACATAAAGCAATAGGATAATATAACTGCCATTATCCAATCTCTTAAAATATACACAATGATCAGAATGACATCTATGATAACTGTGTTTAGCCATGAAACTATCAAATTTTAAATACCATTGCCGGGGTGCTTTCTTTAGGCCATACAAAATTTTCTTCAACCTACACACCAAGTTCTCCTTACCTTTGACCTCATATCCCTGTGGTTGCAACATGTAAATTTCCTCCTCCAAATCTGCATGGAGAAAAGCTATTTTCACATCTAATTGTTCAAGATGTAAATCATCTGCAGCCACAAGACTAAGTACAGTTCTAATTGAAGTCATTTTTACAACTGGAGAAAATATTTCATCATAATCTATACCCTTTTTTTGTGCAAAACCTTTTACCACAAGTCTAGCCTTATATCTTTTCTGACCTCCTTCCTCCTCCTTTAGCTGATAAACCCATTTGCTAGGCAAGGCTCTTTTTTCTGCAGGTAAAGGGACTAAGTCCCAAGTCTTATTTTTCATCAAGGAGTCCATCTCCTCTTTCATGCCTAGCTCCCACTGTTGTTTGGCATCCACCTGCATTGCTTCTTCATATTCTTCTGGTTCACCAGAATCAATTAATAATATAGAATACAAAGACGGAGAAAATCTTTCAGGGGGTCTAGTTGACCTCGTAGAACTTTTAACACTTGCAGGAGTTTGTGGGACATTCTGTTGTTGCTGAGCATCGGGTACCCGTGGCATTTCATTTTCAGAAATCTCATCCAACACCACATATTCTTGCTTGTCCTGTTCATGCTTCTTTTCCTGCATCTGTTCTTTATACATAACCTTCTCATTGAATATAACATCTCTACTTCTAGTTATTTTCTTATTTTCAAAATCCCATAACCGATAGCCATATTAATCTATACCATATCCAATGAAGGTACATTTATGAGATTTAGCATCGAGCTTGGTTCTGTTTTCTTTATCAACATCGACAAACGCTTCACAACCAAAGGTTTTCAGAAAAGAATAATTAACCTTTTTACTAGTTGTGTGTGGGAAAAAAGTGAAACTAAGCAAACATGCCCTAATCTCACTTTCAATCACACATTTGTGGAATACGAAAGAGCCTAGAGGTATCACACAATTGGCTACTTCTTTTTGTGGAAGAGAGAGCCACGGGCTACCTATTAGGATTTCTATTCCTTTGTTGTAAATGATAGATAAAATGATGCAAGTTCAATTCCCAACCCCAAAGTGCAAGTATGAACTAATAACAAGATTGCAGAATTGAACTTAAACAATGGAAAGCTGTAAACACAAGGACAAGATAAGAATGTAAATGCGTACCCGGTGTTAAAATATGAATGAAAAGGTGTTTTGGGCGACTATATAGGGTTTTGCCTTAGTCAAACCCCCGCTTTGGTGATTTCCACCTCCACGAATAGCCAAGTTGTATTGTAAAAGTAGTGTGTGTGTAGACCTTGTGTGTGTGCAAGATCCTAAAATACAAGTAAGCAAACTAGAGCAACCTAGAAAGTAAACCCTAATTGCTTGTAAATGATAATGTAAATGCTCTAAATCAAGATACAAAGTGATCTAAAGCATGAATACAAATGATATAATGAGGCTTATGCAAAGACATGAAAACAACATGAAATCATACCCAACCCCAAGGGAGGGGTACAAGCCAATCTTCAGTCGGTGATCCCCTATTGCTCTTCAATGCCTTCAAAGCCCTAAATGGATGAATGAAATTGATGGATGCTTGATGGATGGATGTTGAATGTTGTTGAAGTCTTCAAAGATCTGCTCTTTCGCTGCATAGAAGGTCCTTGAAAACCAAAAATCTGGATCCTTTCAAATGAAGAAAGAGAGCTTTTATATATGAAACCCTAGGTCTTAATTTCAACTTTTGGCCGACCTAGAGATTGAATCTCCCACCAATTTCTTGGGGTTAAGCTTTATTTTATGATTGGATCGCGCTCCTAAAATTTCGGGAAAAATGTCCGGGACCATGTGCACGCCGGGTGCCATGGTCTCGACAAATTTTCACCAAATTTTCAGGGCCGTCGGATATGATGATTTTAGAGCGAATCCTGAATTTACAGCTGATATCGAGATGTTTTGACCCCCGAAATCAAGCCCCCAAGTTCAAAATAGGACCTAATTAGGGTTTTTGATTAAATGATGTATTGGAGGAATAAAATGAAAGCGGCACACTTTTATGAAAGGGCCCGACTTTATGATGTGGGAGATGATAAAATAGAACCTTAGACCTAATTAATTTAATTAATTAAGTGCTAAAGGGGAAATGCAATGCAAAATGCAAAATGCGCCAAGGCGGGTGCTAAATTAGGTGTGAAATTGTACCACCCTAGCAAGTGCATACAATTTACAACGCTACATTTAGCCCCCACTTTAGCGGTCATATGAACACTACGTGCATATGCAAGCTAAAGTATAGAAAAGTAAACATTATTTGAAAAAGGATATATCCATAAGTCTGTCGAACGAAGCCCCCAGCGGTATCTGCAGTACATAGTTAGGAACGACACCCTACAAAACACACGTTAGATCACAAAATCACCTAATGCTTACTAAGGAAGGTGATGAAAATTCGAGGGTAGCTATATGCCCCCCCCTGTTTCGGCTTGCTAATTTTAGTGAGTTGAAACAGGGTATCATGTTTACCACTTCGAATTGTTAAAGAATATTGATGACAAATGCTCACAAGAAGATTTGATATGAGATCAAAAACTAATGGAGAATCATTTGGTAAGAAAGAGGACTAAACCTCAATCCCAACACAACAAAGAGTGTGAGGATTTGAGAGTTCTCTAACACAAGATGAAGGATGTAAATGGAAGCAAAATGCAAAGAGAAGAAAAGAAAGGGAAAAAAAGCATGAATACACACATTGGTGATCCATGAGAAGAATAATGAGAGAGAAAACATGGACTTCTTGCCCCTAGATCTTGTCTAGGTGATCCATGGGAAAAAGGACATGGAAAACTAGCCCCTAGAGTCTGTCTAGGTGATCCATGTAAGGGAGGAGAGTGAGAAAGTCTAGCCTTATGCCGCTAGTTCCACTCAACCTCGTGCATGTGTGTGTAAGTGAGGTTAGAAGCACCTCATAGGAGTCTATGCCCGAGTATAATACAACCTGTATATGTATAGTACAAAAGTGTGACATCTTGCTCTAAGAGTCTGTGCTCTGGTTCCAAGAATAATCACCTTGCATAAAAGAAAAAAAATGGAGACATCTCGCTCTAAGAGTCTGTGCTCTGGTTCCGAGAATGACCCATTGCTCAAAAAGTGTAATGTTTATGTCATAAGCAAAGTAGAACAAGGATACCTACCTTTACCACAAAAGAAGATACCCCAAAAATGCAACAATATCATAGATCCAAGCAAGAGAGTTTTGCACTCTTTAAGCAAGGATAAGATAGTTGAAAAAGGGATATCTTGTAGTATGTGTAAAGGAGATCCTTAGAGGAGAAGAGATCTTTGTACAAAAGACACCTATCCCCGAGAGGAATCATCTTCTAGAATAAGACAAAGAAGAGAATAAGAATGCAATACTTCCTTCTTTTGCGAGGTGAAAGTGATTCTTAATGAAGGATGACGCTCTTTTTAACCCAATTGGGAGAGTGAATTCATTATGGATGTTTTTTACCAAGTGCAAAAGAGGTTGTAGTCAAGGACTTACACCTCTTGTAAGAGAGAATCCTTGAACAAACAACAACAAATGCATATAAGGAATAACATCACATAATAAAGTTCGCACCATCCACGAAATAGGAAAAAGTGGACCCTTAGATAAAAATAAGGAAAGATCATTGCCTCCCAAGGATAAGGACAATGATAAGGACTTACACAATCTTCTAGGGAGAGATTTAGACATAAGCAAAATTTAATACATACCCACATGAGTTCATGCAAGCAAGACATTAGTGTATGTAAAATGCTTCTCACAAGAAGAGGGTAGGATAAGAAAGGGAATACACATCTTCTCCCGTATCTAGGAAAAGAGGATTCTAAAGCAAAGATGATCAATATTTCCACACTATTACCCCAAAGGGAAATTTTAACCATAAAAAGAAGAGATGTATGAAGTCACTCTTGTCCCCATAGGAACAAGAGATAACATAGAAAAATTAGGCTATTATGTTGCTTCAAAAAAATATGATTGCACTTGAAATTGTACCATCATGAATGACAATGAGCCCCTAGTAAATGAGCTACCAATGTCACATAATGATGAGCAACATAATAGCCATTAATGTTATTTAAAGACATGATAGATTGAATGAGGTATTTGAATATGACATGCTGAATGCTCAACCATAAGTGAGATCAAAAAAATGTATAAAATGATAAAAATTGAAGAAGGAAAGTTACGAGAAATCTTAGAAGAGAGATGAGTGTAATTTATTAGAGCCTTATCCCTGGAGGAAAGGAATTTATGATGAATAGGAGATAAAGATTCATAAGTGGATTTAGAAATTTTAGGGGATTCATAAAGAGATTTGTCCATCGCCAAGATTTCCTTATGAGGGGAATGAGAGTTGATAGAAGTAGAAGATGATTTAGTTGAAGTGAGATCATCATCACTACTAAATATAGCATTCACATTGAGAGATGGTCTTTTAGATGCTTTGGTGGGCTTAGAAAGATTATATCCAAGTCCGCATGAATATTCATGCATGTTATGTTCTAAAGGAACTTTAATTCCTTGTTCATTTGCGCCACAACCATTTCCACTATAGCCACTCTTAGCCAAAATATGGAAACCACGACCATAACGATTAGCAATTTCAGAAAGAAAAGGTGGTTTTTCATAAGACAAGGAATCAAATCCTTTAGAATTAGAGGTGTGAGGAGAAGAAGTTTGAGAAGCGGTCACAAAATTATTGCTCATAGGTTCAAGTAAGACTGATTGATCTCTAGTTTCTTCCTTCTTTTTAACTTTAAGCTCTCTAGGAGGAACCCTATACTCACCTACAAAGGTGGGATTAAAATCAAGAGATCCCCAATCATCTTCTGCGAGAACCTTCTCAGGACCAAAAGCCTTTTTATGTGTAGATTCAAGTTGAGAAGAACCTTCTTCAGGAACTTCAGACTTATCCAAAGAATTTTGATTATCAGAGGGTGATGATTCATCCATAGGTGTCTTGTTTAACGAGTCATCACTAGAAGAGGAAGGCTTAGAAGAACTCCCTTTGGAAGTAGATGTTTGCAAACAAGTTTGAAAATTAGTATCACCTATCAAGGTATATGTCCTATTGTTATAAATAAATTTAACTTTTCTATGCAATGTAGAGGGGACAGCCTGCATACTGTGAATCCAAGGTCTCCCTAATAACAAGTTATATGTTAGATTTCTAGACATAACATGGATATGAGTAGGCAAAGTAACAGGTCCCACTGTGATGGGTAAGGTGATAATACCTGATGAAGACTTAGCCACATTATCAAAGCCTCGAATGGGACGAGAGTCAGGCTCAATAAGGGATGTATCCACATTCATCTTATGCAATAGATTAATGCTACACACATTAAGGCCAGAGCCATTATGTACCAGTGTTCGTCTTATAGCAATGTCATTTATGATAACCACAATCATCAAGGGATCATATTGATGTTGAATTTCACTAGTAGGCAACTCATCTTGAGTAAACTCAATTTGAGCTTTAGGATTCATCACAGAGTTAACCAAAGACACTATATTACTAGATATATTAGGTGGAGGAACATTCAAATTTTTCAAGGCATCTTGTAACATTCCATGATGAGCGGAAGAAGTTTGGATCAAATCCCAAAGGGATATCTTAGCAGGGGTAGCTTTAAGTTGTTCAATAAGATCATAGTCCTTACTAAGCATTTGTGAAATACGAGGAGCTTGAGGAAGAATAGGTTGGGAATGAGGAAGTGAAGTTGGGATAACTGGAGGAGGACTAGGTTGCCTATTATTTCTTGTGTTATAGGTATGAGCAACCGCATGATAACTCTCTCTAGTCAGTTGCTTAGCATACTCATAAGGGCTCTTAGTAGAATAACCTCCTTGCACAATAATAATAGGTTTCTTAGGAGTGCAAAAAGAATCATTAGCATAACCACCTTGAACCACTAAGATAGGCTTATTTAAAGGTTGATAATTTTGAGAAGGACAAGCACCTTGGACAGTGAAGAGAGGTTTGTTAGGTGTTTCATTCACATGTATCAAATTTATTGAGGATGGTTTAGAGGAATGAACAAAAGTGTTGGAAGAATTGTTGATAGTCTTCTCTTGCACTAAAATCTTATCAATTTTAGGAGAGAGACAAGGGGTAGGCATTGATGTTCTAGTAGGAAAAGTAATACTAGGAAAGGTCATATCATCCTCTATCATCAAAGGATCTACATGGGGAATAAACTCTCTAGGAGAAGGATCAACACTACTCTCTAAAGTCTCACTTTTGAGAGGGATATTTTTGAAAGAGATGTTAACCATCTTGCTTTGAACTAGGGTTTCCTTATGAGTAGAACCAAGTTGAGGAGAGGGAGATGCTTTATTTTTAGAGGGAGAATGATTGAGATTCAAGGAAGGTGAGAAAATATCAAGGGAGTTTTCAATCTTGATTTCATCCCCTTTGGCTAGGGGTAGAGAATAATCTACACCTTCTTCTAATGGTTCATCCCAAATAGTGAAGTTGTTGAAAGGAATGTTTGAAGTATTGTTAATTTCGGGAGAGGAGCTAACATTGTTTATTAATTCCTCATCCTTAGGAGGGAGAGCATCAATAGATGTGTTAAACTCATCCTCTTTCCTCAAAATATGTTCAATATGATCTTTAGGGGAGAGAGAATTAAGGAAATTGCTTATTATTTCATCTTCTTTCTCTAAGGGATGCTTATGGGAAAGACAAACCTTAGGAGAAGGGTAAGCATTTATCATTAATTCATCATCTCTAGTGGGAATTTTGTTGGAAAAGGAAATGCCATCACTAGGAAATGTAGGGATAATGTCATCTTCTTGCACAAAAGGATCCTCATGAAGGGAGTGTTTTTTAGGAGGAACATGAACATATTTCTCCAAAGATTCATGCTTAGGAAGGAGATCTTTGAGAGAAGTGTTCATAACGTCTTGTTGCACTAACATGCCCTCATTGAAAGGACCAAATTTAGGAGAAAATAAGTCAATGTCCATCAATACCTTTTCACTTAGAGAGGCATCATGTAGGGAAGGTGAAGTAACATTAAGAAAGGTGTTTATGATATCATTCTCTTCCTCTAGGATAGTTAAATAGGAAGGGCACATTTTAGGAGAATTGTCAAGATCACTCTTAAAGTCTTCATCCTTAGAGCATGGGAGAGTCTCAAAGGGATTGGAAGAAACTCTTTTAGGCATTAAAATGTTTTTATAGATGGGGGGAGGTTCTTTAGGAGAAGGAAAAATCGAAACAAGGGAAGCTAACCCATTATCAAATGAATGCATCATGACAACAATTTTCCTCTTTCAAATGATAACACATGCAAAATAGAAGGAAATGTTCAATTTTAACCAATGCAAGCACTTAGAATGTAGATTTAGAAAATGAAATTTATGATTCAAATGAGTTCCTAAATCAGATTTGAAATTATTGATCCCAATTAAGCTATCCACAAGTTCAACTTTGAATTGAAAAAAATTAGGGTTTTAGCAAAAATTTTTTTTTTTTTTTTTTTTAATCTTGCAAGAAATTAAAACTTGTAAATGCAAATTTGAATTTGAAAATACTCAAATTTGAAAACATAAATCAGAATTAGAGAAGATTGGAGTTCACGTCGGGTTCACCAAAATGTGTGTGGGAAAAAAGTGAAACTAAGCAAACATGCCCTAATCTCACTTTCAATCACACATTTGTGGAATACGAAAGAGCCTAGAGGTATCACACAATTGGCTACTTCTTTTTGTGGAAGAGAGAGCCACGGGCTACCTATTAGGACTTCTATTCCTTTGTTGTAAATGATAGATAAAATGATGCAAGTTCAATTCCCAACCCGAAAGTGCAAGTATGAACTAATAACAAGATTGCAGAATTGAACTTAAACAATGGAAAGCTGTAAACACAAGGACAAGATAAGAATGTAAATGCATACCCGGTGTTAAAATATGAATGAAAATGTTCGGGACGGGGGCGCGGGCGCCACTTTCCTGATTCTGCCCCTGAAACTGCTCTGGAAACTGCTGTTTTGCAACCTGGAAAGCTGTCAAAAATGCTGAAAACTGCTGTCTGTTAGGAGGACCAGGGCGCCCAGCGCCCCTGTCCCAGGGACCAGGGCACCCAGCGCCCCTATCCTGGCATGACCAGGGCGCCCCACGCCCCTGTCCTGGTCTTTTTCTTTGCAATTTGGTGTGTTGTTCTGTCTCAGTCTACTTCTTTCGGATCTGCAACTTGCGGTGTCGTCTGAATCCCGAAATCTGCACTTATATCTGAAAAGGTGTTTTGGGCGGCTATATAGGGTTTTGCCTTAGTCAAACCCCCGCTTTGGTGATTTCCACCCCCACGAAGAGCCAAGTTGTATTGTAAAAGTAGTGTGTGTGCAGACCTTGTGTGTGTGCAAGATCCTAAAATACAAGTAAGCAAACTAGAGCAACCTAGAAAGTAAACCCTAATTGCTTGTAAATGATAATGTAAATGCTCTAAATCAAGATAAAAAGTGATCTAAAGCATGAATACAAATGATATAATGAGGCTTATGCAAAGACATGAAAACAACATGAAATCATACCCAACCCCAAGGGAGGGGTACAAGCCAATCTTCAGTCGGTGATCCCCTGTTGCTCTTCAATGCCTTCAAAGCCCTAAATGGATGAATGAAATTGATGGATGCTTGATGGATGGATGTTGAATGTTGTTGAAGTCTTCAAAGATCTGCTCTTTCGCTGCATAAGAGGTCCTTGAAAACCAAAAATCTGGATCCTTTCAAATGAAGAAAGAGAGCTTTTATATATGAAACCCTAGGTCTTAATTTCAACTTTTGGCCGACCTAGTGATTGAATCTCCCGCCAATTTCTTGGGGTTAAGCTTTATTTTATGATTGGATCGCGCTCCTAAAATTTCGGGAAAAATGTCCGGGACCATGTGCACGCCGGGCGCCATGGTCCCGACAACTTTTCACCAAATTTTCAGGGCCATCGGATATGATGATTTTAGAGAAAATCCCGAAGTTACAGCTAATTTCGAGATGTTTTGACCCCCGAAATCAAGCCCCCAAGTTCAAAATAGGACCTAATTAGGGTTTTTGATTAAATGATGTATTGGAGGAATAAAATGAAAGAGGCACACTTTAATGAAAGGGCTCGACTTTATGATGTGGGAGATGATAAAATAGAACCTTAGACCTAATTAATTTAATTAATTAAGTGCTAAAGGGGAAATGCAATGCAAAATGCAAAATGCGGCAAGGCGGGTGCTAAACTAGGTGTGAAATTGTACCACCCTAGCAAGTGCGTACAATTTACGACGCTACACCAGTCCATGCCTCCTCTAGAATACCACCATCCAAAGGGGTTGAAGGTACTCTATTTATCAAATAGATAGCAGTATGTACAACATCTACCCAAAAACGTAAGGGCAATTCAACATGCAATCTCATGCTCCTCGTGCGTTCCATGATAGTCCTATTCATTCTCTTTGACACACCATTTTCCTATGGAGTTCCTAGAACTGTCTTCTGCTTTTGAATCCCATTTAAGAAGCAGTAATCTTCAAATGCTTTGCTGCAATACTCACCTCCATTATCCAATCTGAGACCTTCCTTCACACCTTTAGCTACTACTAATGATCCTTTAGTGACCTTCCAGAGACTATCTGAGAAGGTAACTATGCAACCTTCACTACCTAGTTGCCCTACATAAATTAAATTTCTTCTTAAGTTAGGAACATGTCTTACCTCCTACAGAAACCAGTCATTTTGATTCTGCAACTTGATCTTTATCTTTCCTTTTCCAACAATTTGACAGGGCTCATCATCACCCAAATATACCTGTGCAAAATCACCTTGAACATAATCTAGAAATAATTTTCTATGGGGTGTAGCATGAAATGAAGCCCCTGAATCTATTACCCAAGAATCATTAACATTATCCAAACATTAGATTAAAGCATCTTGTAAAGTATTACTTGCAATATTAGCTTCCTTATTGTCATTTTCATTTTTGTCTCCTTCTTTGTTTTTTCGAGACCAACAGTCTTTCTTTAGATGACCAGGCTTTCCGCAGTACCAACAATCTTTCTTTCCTCTAGATTGAGAGCGTCCTTTCTTTGACTTCGCTCGTGACTTCTCATTCCAAGGGTCTTTTCCTCTTTCCTTTGATCTTCCTCTGTTATTCACATTCAAAACACTACTTGATGATGTTGGAGTCTCACCTATGCTTTTCCTTCACATTTCCTCGCTTAGGATAACACCAACAATATCATCAAATACCAAGTATTTTTTTCAGAGACAGAGTTACTTATAGCCAAAACCAAGCTATTCCAGCTTTCTAGCAAAGAACATAAAATCAAGAGAGCCCTAACCTCTTCTACAAAAGTAATTTTTACCGAAGACAATTGACTGGTAATTGTATTAAATTCATTTAAGTGCTCCACTACAGACCCTCCCTCACTCATTTTCAAATTAAACAAACGCTTCATAAGAAATACCTTATTCGAAGCCGAGGGTTTCTCATACAACTTAGCTAATGTCTCCATCAAATCTATAGCCATTTTTTCTTCTATTATATTGAAAGCTACAGACGGCGCAAGGCACAATCAAATGGAT
>NC_081405.1:512373682-512410682 GCF_030272615.1 Cryptomeria japonica | reverse complement strand
ATTGATGTGATGGCTCGAGTAGTGTGGGACAATACCATTGCAAAATAACCCTTCTATCTTCTGTCTTTTCCTTATGTTTTTCTATTAAAAATTTAAAAATTCAAAAATTTCAAAAAAGAAAAGAAAAGTGAGCAATTGATCTCATATCATTTCACAATTGAGAAGTCATCATATTACAATTGATCTAATATCAGTTCGCATTTTCTTTGCAGGTATGTCGCATTTGATAGATTCAGTTTTTCATTTTTTGTTCTATTGCAGTTCTGGTTTTTACCAAAATATCTCTCTATTTGTAAAAAGACAAAACTCTGTAACTAGAAAATTAGGCTGGATAACCCACCATGTGTTGACTAATGTTAGTTTCTTTGCAGGGTTAGAGTAGAAATCTTTCTTTTTGGTGCTTTTAACAAAGAATGGTACAACTTTCATCATTGCTATGACAGTTAAAATGAACACCATGTTTGTGTGGAGCAACATCTCCGCTTAGAATAGAAAATCATTGCAATGAAAGGGTAAAAAGAATTTTGTTTTTCGTGTCTTCAAAGGGATAGGTATTATTCTCTCCCCTTCAATGGGTGATTAAAAAACTAGACTCTCTTCTTTCATGATTTCCCTTATTTTTGCAATTAAATCCTTTAGAAGGCCTACCCTCTCGAGTTGTCATTAATGTCGGTGAGAGGGGAGCGACCTGAGTGGCCAATGGATAAGCCAAGTAATCCAAGCCACTATAATCAAATGTATATGTGATGAAAATCATGTGCGATGAGTGTTACATGTTGTCACAATGACGTTATGCCTTCGTCAGTGCCTATACGGTGCGTTAAAATCTATAGAGCATAACCTCTACAGGCAGGGAGATCTCCCTCAATGGAGTGTAAAACGCTGCTGATTGTGACCACTCAAATGGAACCCTATCTAAACACCATAGAAATTACAAGTGAAGCTAAGTCAGTAACCAGACACTTGTTTTATCATAGTGCAAGGGTGAGGAAGAATCTACCCCCAAGACACTCACTATATATCTCCTAGGATAATGGGCCAATTAAGGAGCAATCTTCTTTGGTCTAATTTCCAGAAAAAGAAAAAAAAAATGGGGGCACCCTAGGGTGTGACAGGGCTATTTGAGCTAACAGAGTATCAAGATGTAGATTGTGATAATACTTGTGACCTTTTGACCTTAGGAGAGTCTTCTTGATGTGATATCGAATTGCCCAAATACAACAAAAAAAAATGAGGTCGTTAAAAAGACTCCAACATTCATGGGAATTTGAAAAAAGTTCCTTGAACAAGTATTCTTTTCATGGTTTTATTATTTTTGATGTGTTTGTTGTGTCCTTTACTAGATTTCACCAAGTTCAAACATTTTAGAAAATACCAAAAAACAAAGTGGAATCTCAACCAAGGTTTTGTAAAAAACATCAACAAGATCAAATCCCTCAACAAAGTCAATTTTCAATATCAACAAGATCAAAACCCTACAGCAAACAAGCTTGTCAATATCAACATCAAATCAAACTTTTGCAACATTATATAAATGAAGAAAACATCTTACATGTTGTGATCTTAGGTTCAAACCAATGAAACAAACATCATGGATTGGCGTTATACATTTCGTAGGGAAGGTGAAGAATTCATCTCTTCCATTCCTATTCCATTGCCATCCATAGAAATATTAGCTCAACAAGTCAATACTTTGCAATAACAAATGAGAGACATGACTAGTCCTAGCAACCATAGAGGTGAGAGAAGTGATAACCATGAGGGAATCATTATCAGGCCAACCTTCTTCCTCTTGTGAGACCATTCAAACATGCCAACCTTCATTATTCAACAAAATCATTCTTACCTCAGTTCAACCAACATTACAGTCATGTCAACCTTCTTTAAACCTAACATATCTATCATACCAATCATATCAACGCAATATTCAAACTCCTTTCAACCAAAATCAAATCCCTTTCAATCAAAATTCATTCAAACAAAATCAAACCTCTTTCAACCAAAATCAAACCCCTTTAAACCAAAGTCTAAATCAAAATTCATTCAACCAAAATCAAACCTCTTTCAACCAAAATCATACTTCTTCCAACCAAAATCAAATCCCTTTCAACCAAAGTTCAAATCAACCACATCTATCCACCATTTCATCATCCCTTGAAGTTGCAAAAGACCAATCCACGCTATCTTCATCCAATAGAACAATCTCCCAAGGAGTATCCATAGCACAAATCCAATCCAAGTCATGATTTGGAGAGTCTCATTCAAAATCCTTTCTCATCAAGTCAAAAGGTTGAAACCTTCCAAAAATATCCCATGCAAACTCCCCCATGTCAAGGGGACAATCCAAAATCAGAAGAAATCAGTCATGAAATAAATCAAGATCAAGAACAAACATTTTCATCCTACCCAATTTTTTATGAAGACTCCACCTATGAAGAATCTTATGATGATCCCCTCGTTACTTTCTATTCCACTCATAATAACACCCTTGTTTCTCAAGAGAAAGATGTTCTTTCAAGTACCATCCAACATCCACCTCCTAAATAAGATCCCATTATCATTTCTCCTAGTCTCTCTCATGATTCCAATACACAAGTTGTTCATGAACCCCTTATCAATAAAATCAACAATCCAGATCATACTACACAGGGTAACTTGTCAACAATGGTCTGTGCACCATCATCAAATGCCAATGTTATGACAAAAACAAGCATAAAACCAGCTAATGAAATCAACACCCAAATCGTTTCATCATACTCTTCAAGTGCATCAATAAAAACATGCATAACACCCGCTCATATCACAACTTCGAAACCAAAATCTATTTTCCTCATACACCCACACTTGAAAGACTGGGGGCAAGAAGATTTACTACAACTGAAGTGGTTTGAAAATAAGAAGGCTATAGCAGTCATTATACATGAAAGACTCCTAGTTGAATATCCTATTGAAAAAGATAGGTTAATCCAACTCTTCAAACAAAGACCAATGAATTATCTACACAAAGTTCATACCAACTCAATAACAACATGCACCTAAAAAGATATTACATCTAAGGGTGGGTTCATTTCAATTTTCAATACTGCATATTTCTTTACTGCATTTCATATCTCCATTCCAGAATGCATCATAGTTGCTTGCATATACCCATTGCACAACATATAGCTACATATCATTATTACTTTCTCATATAGTTGCATCAGTTAACATGATGATTGTCTGAGTCATTCACTTGTCTGCACTGAAAGGAATGAAGGTTCTCTCATTTCCTAGATACTTGTTCAAGAAGTTCTTAGAAGGCCTTTAGTCATTCATCTTCAATGTCAACTTGTGATTAAGTTCTATCCTTAGTTGGGTAGAAGTTTCACTATCAAGTCTTGTTACCCAAAATCTATCAGTTGCTATATCTCACACATTAATAAAAAACTCTAAGTCATTACAGATACCTAGTTGGTCATGTGGCTAGTGAAAAATCCAATATGCTACTTCAACGCTGCTATAATTGTCATACCCAAGTAGGTTTCATTACTTACAATTCAAGGCAAGAAAATGAAAGAAAAAAGGGTTATGTCAATCTCAAAGCAAAACAAAAAAAATGATATAATAATGAAATATCATGCATACAAATGCGACAAAAAAAAGAAAAAAAACCTTGACTATGGGAACATGTGAGTAAGTCCATCAGGGGTATGGATGCCTACTAGAAATGGAGCAATGTTTAAGAGATTATAGTACATAACCTCGTCGGAGTCCTAAAAGATTGTTGGTAGCAAGGCTCTATCCAGGTTGCTTTTCAAGTCAAAATAACTCACATAGCTAGCCACATAGGATTTGAAGGGTCTTTGATGGTTATAAGAGTCAAAATAAACTCAATTGCACACACATGAGAAAAAGAAGGTCAAAATTTCAAGAATTGATGGAGAAGTTTTCCACGCCTCCATTCATAAATCTTGGTTACATAGTGTGTTAAGCTGGATGGTCTAAGTCTTTTGAGAATGGATTGAACTCCTATCTCTGAAATGTTTCATACCTTTAATCCAATTAGTGTATTCCATAATGAAAGACACACACTCATCCTTGTTCAAATAGGAACTGCATTTTTTTCATGTATCCTGCATTAGCATAACTCCTATCAAAAATCCATTATCTCCACCGCATTATGCAACATCATGTTATCTTCATAGGTTTGCATACTTGGGGGCATAACTGAAAAAATTCTAAAAATCATATAAAGTCCTCAAAAAATTAATCAAAAAAATTCACAAAATTTCATGAAATAAAAAACATTCACAAAAAGTCATGAAAAAAGCAATAAAAAAAATCACAAAATTTCATGAATCAATCAAAAACATTCACAAAAGGTCGTGAAAAAAACAATAAAAAAAGATCACAAAATTTCATGAATCAATCAAAAACATTCACAAAATGTTATGAAAAAATCAATAAAAATAAATCACAAAATGTCATGAAAAAATCAAGAACATTCACAAAATGTCATGAAAAATTTAAAAAAAAAAAAATCAAAGCAAGAAAGCATGGACCATCTATCAAATTAAATCAATAACAGACAAACTCTCAAAGTCTACAATCAAACTGATCACATGTCTTGTTAATCAATCAAACTCTATCAAACATCGACATGTCTTATACAAGGAAGGGTACACTCGAAACCAAATAGATCAGTCTTATATGGGGTACTCACTCTTTGAACAAGACATTCCTATCAGTGAACACACAAATCAAAACAATGACATAGATCAGTATGACTGTTGGATTTTTTCCAAGTTAGTCTTATCTTTATCAATTAATAGCAGGTCATGCTTCATCAATACAAAAAACATCAAAAAATTCAAAATCAAACAAAAACATCGAAAAAATCAAAATCAAACAAAAACATTCAGATAAAATCCTAAAAAATCAAAACATTCAGATAAAGTCCTGAAAAAAATAAAAAACATTTAGATAAAGTCCTGAAAAATATCCTAAACATACAAAAAGAGTCCAAAATCAATCCAAAAAAAATCAATATCAATCCACAAAATCCAAAAACATTCAAATATTAATTAAAAAACTTGCAATAAATTGTCTCTCAAGAATCCAACACCCTAGCAGATATCCAACAAATGCTTCGCACAAAGTTAAACAAAAGATATAACTATATTGTCAAAACATCTACAATCAAACTGATCAACTGTCTAATCTATCGAATTATCAAACTATCAACGTGATCAACATCTTGTCTTAAACGAAATCAGTGCACTCGAAACCGGACAGATCGGTCTTATACGGGGTCCAAAACTTCTGAAACCAAACATTATCAAAATCACATCAAACATATAAAAGCAAAGGCACAGTCAGTCTAACTGTTGAGTTTTGTCTATTTTTGGTTGACTCTTTTTATCAAATTAGAGAAGATCATTTCTTTTAGCTATTCAAGGATGTCCAAAAAGTGACTAAAGGAGCCGTGATGGGCATGATCCTTTTCTTTGTTTGTTTTTTGTGGTTTGAACCAATGAAGTGCTGGGAAAATTGCTCTAGTGGGTGTCTGTGATAGGAGCATTCAGCCTCTGAATGTCACACATAGCTCAACCCCTAGCATAATTCCTAGAATGGTGGGTTCATTCCTTGTCTACAATGTGTTTGTTTCTTTGCAATGAGATATCTATGCATCTTGGTTCCTTATACCCTAGTGTACAAAGCTTCATTGTTACATAATAAGGCTCAATGATGAAAATGTATTGCACTATAAATAAAAGACAAGAAGACTATTCATCATCAATCATATCATTTAATTTTTTTTAAATGATCATGTTGATTGTTTCTTTAGATCATTCTCTCATCAAGCATTTTTCTACTTGATCATTCTTTCCAATCGTTCTTTCATCTAACATGATCTCTCTCTTCACTTAATTTCAATCTTTTCATCTATAATTCTATTATTTTCTCATATCAACTATTCTATCTATCGATCAATTATTCCTCACCTTCATCTATAATTGGCTTTTAGCAACTCAAGGATTTTTATCTATCACATCTTATACAGGATGTATCCTTCTTGAAACTAAACGTTTTTGATATATCATTTGTCTTATATAAGATGTATCCTTCCTAAAACCAGATGGATAAGTCCTATACAAGATGTATCCTTCTTGAAACTAGACGTTTTGATCATTTTTGTCTTATACAGGATGTGTCCTTCCTAAAACCAGACTTTATCTTTATTAGATCAATCGGATCAACCCTATCAATCTTATCAATCCAATCCTATCAAATCAATCAATCTACAAATCACTTCAATCATTTATTTTCTATAATCAAACTCATTCCTATCATCAAGTTAACCATTCTTTATCTTTCATCTAACATTCTTCTTTTTTTGAGAGATCATTCATGGCTTCAATGCACAAACAATCTCTCGAGGGGGCATTATACCCTCATGTTACCAGGGCATACTAGGGCAAAAATTTTCTATTTTCTTTGAAACAACGTCATTTCGACATTGTCTCAAAGAAGGGCAAATGTAGACACCTAAAAATGTCTGTTTAATTCTACATTAATTAGTCATCTATTTAATTAAGTAATTCTTTAATTATTTAATTAAACTAACTATTTCTTCTAATCACCACCCTTCAACACTTCTAATTATTCTATTTCTATTCTCAAATCATTTTAATGAGTTAACCATATCTCAATTATTAATTAGATATCAATTATTTAATTAATTATGATCTTTTCCTTAGTTAAATAATCTTTATTATTTAATTAATTCAATTTCCTATGTTTAAATAATTTCATTTAAATAATTTCAATTAATTAATTAAATTCTTCCAAGTCCCCAAATTATAATTCCAATTAATTTCATTTAATTTCATCTCATTTCTCCCAAATTCAAATTTCATATCATTTCATCTAATTTGAAATCATCAAATTCAGATTTCACCAATTTTGAATTTCAGTTAATTTCATGTGCATTTCAACATTTGAATGAATGAATTCAAATCCAAATTGAAAATGAAAATCAAATTCAATTTCAAATTCCTACAACACATGCTAAAATCAGAACTGATTGATCAAATTAGCTGTCTAATTAGTCAATCATCCTTTTTAACTCACAAATCCATTCACTTCCTTATCCAATCAATTCAGTCTTCTAATCAATCAATCCAGTCAACTTATCCATCTATTCAGTCTACTGGTCAATCAATTGAGTTCACTACTCAATCAAATAAGTTAGCATATCAATCAATTGAGTTCACTAATCAATTTAAATCAGTTATCTATCTATCATCACTTGAGTTCAAATTCTCACCTCATTTGTGTTGAGAATCTACAAATTCAACCTCTTTTCTCAATTCAGTCTAGAATCACAAAATTAGAGTCTTCAAAGTATTTGTATGCAGGAAATTGGTGCAATACCTGAGAGTCACCAACCACTCAAATTATAGAAGCACAATGGAAGCAAAGATGCAGAATGAGGGAGTTTTTATTTGAATTCATTTCTTATTTTGTATTGATTTTCATTGATTATGTTTGTTTGTTTGTTAATTAGTTGAGATTTGATGATTCATTCTTATTGGCTAATTAGCTTAATACATATGACATTTTCAAGCGTAGAAACAACATCCACACTTAATTTAATGAAAAACATCCTCAACATAATTTTGAGATAATTCATTTGATAGATTTCATATAGAAAATATAGAGAATAAAATTTCACATATTTCTATGTAGTTTCTATGCTTATAAATTGTAAATAGTAATACATGGACATGCTTAAAATCAAGAATAGGTAAAAATATTAGTCACTCATACAAAATCAAATATTTCTATGTAGTTTCTATTCTTATGAATTGTAAATAGTAACACATGGACATGCTTAAAATTAAGAATAGATAAAAATATTGATCACTCATAAAAAATCAAATATTTCTATGTAGTTTCTATTCTTATAAATTGTAAATAGTAACACATGGACATGCTTAAAATCAAGAATAGATAAAAATATTAGTCGCTCATAAAAGATCAAATAACAACAAATGCAATCTATGGAATAGGAATCTAAAGATAATTTATCTTCACTTATATGTACGAATGTAACTACTTTTATATTTGAAAGGTACTAATTTGAATGTAGACCAAAAGAAGTAGAGGCTGCACAATATCAAATAGATATAAAAATATAAAATCTAATGTGATAATGATATATTATAAAAATCTTAATCACCAAAAACTCCAAAATTATTATTAATTATTATAAATAAATTACCCATAAATATTTTAATATTATTTTAAATTATTACCTTTCACTATTTAAAATTGTAATAAAAAACTGATTCATTTTTAATTTGGAAGACAAGCGACATAAACTTGAAAGATATTAAGTTGTATAGACTAAACAAATAAAATAAGCATCAGTCTTCAATCTTGATTATGTTTGGGATCGTCCATAACCGATCCACGTCTATTTAATATAATACATATTAGAGCTAAAAGTCTATAATACAAAACACCATTACGTAGGCATCTTTCCACAACTAAAGGAGATTCATAAGTTTACGGCTACCTATCTTCAGGCATGTCAAGTACGTTTGACGATCCACTTAAAATGAATCTAGATTCACCGTTATCATCTAACACACATGCCTTCGCTTCTGCTAGCTCTTTCACAACAGTATTCATTGTGGGTCGGTTTATTGATGTTCGTTCCACACAATTGTATGCGATCTCTGCAACTTTACGTGCAGATATTAAGCTATATCGACCACCTAATGAAGAATCCATCAAGTCTACTAGTCTCCCACATGTAAGTAATTCTTTTGCCTGCATAATAAAGAAGGTGAGAACAACAAATTGGTTATTAATGAGAACAGTAATAGATTAAATATTAAATGAATTACCCTTTCGACTATTCCTTCCTTGGGTGGTACACCAGAAATAATCTCCAACAACACCACACCAAAACTATAGATATCACTTTTTTCATTTAACGATGATGATCCAAAATATCTGCATCAAATTCCAAATTTAGTGTATTGTCAATCATTTAATGAATGTTAAACTAATTGGTTGGTTGATGGAAAGATAATATGAAGGTTAAGTAGGAAAATACTCAGGATCCAGATAGCCGAGGGTTCCCTTGACATTAGTTGATATATAGCTTTTGGAGTTGTCTAACAACTTGGATAGACCAAAGTCAGATATCTTGGCAAACATTCGTCTATCCAAAAGTATATTACTGCACTTAATATCTCTGTGTATAATTGGAGGACTACAACCCTCATGCAAGTATAGCAAACCTGCAAACAATGTAAGACCTTTGTAATGTAGAAGAGCAGTTTTACTTGCAATAACCATAAATATTGAAACCAATTGTTTAAACAAATTACCCTCTGCTGCTTGGAGAGCAATGTTGACCCTGGTTTGCCAATCAAGAGGTTTCTCTAGTTTGGCTGGGCCTGCAAATAGAACAGTAATTCGTTTTACTAAACCATGATCGCATTTAATTTTATTCACAACAATATGAAATAAATAATACCGTGTAAATGATCCATCAACGTCCCACATTCCATAAATTCATATACTAACGCCACAATAGGTTTTCTGCAGTACCCAATGAAATATACAAGATTCTTATGGTATATTCTTGAAAGGAGAGATACCTGAAGCCAACAACACAAGTAACATACGTTTAATGGGCAATTTGGGCTGAAGTAAAAGTATCAGAGATATAGAAAATTCTTGTCTTGAATAAAACATTCAATATTTTGTGAAGAAAGTTAAAACCTCATTTCGAAATTCTTGTTTTCCTTGAAATGAATCCGTTGAAAGTACCTTCACTGCAACCTCATTTCCTGAAAGTTTACCATAAAACACAGATCCAAAGCCTCCCTTACCAATGAGTGTAGAATAGTTATTTGTAGCTGCTTTAATATCTTCTTCAGTATATTCTACCGTCAGCTTGTGAAATTCATTTGGGTCATCTCCATCTGTTTTGAAAGACAAATAAAACAATGGTTTCCAAGAAGATAGAAGAGTTGAAATTATATTAATTGATTTTGAATAAACCTTTTGCAAGTCACAGGAATTCAGAAAAGACCTGTAGTTGAATGTTGAGGTTGCATAATAAAATTGTTTGTGGTGAGATTTCCTCGATTATATTTTTTCCCCCATAGATAAATTCCGAATATCAAAACGATTAACAGAACCGAACAGCCAACAGCGGATCCTATAATGGAACTTTTTTCTTTTCTTTCCTTGTTTATTGGAGAATTACTTTGAGGATAAACTCTGTAGCGTAGAGTGAACAATTAAGATTCGGAAGGTTAAAGATAATTAATTATGTGTCTAGTCCTCCTTTTGAATTCAAAGAGACAAAAGATAAGAAAGGGTGTCCTCATACCGAAGGTTTAAACCCGGCTTAATCAAACCAGGTGGTACATCTCCATCTAATTTGTTGTTCTGCAAGAAACTAAATCAACAGCGAAGCTACTAATTAGAAACATGCTCCGTTAAGTACCAGTAAACGTTACTTTGTCTAAACCATTAAAAATATACATAAAATTATTGTAAGAAAAGACAAGAAATCTTGAGTAAACATACAGTTCATTCAACATGGGTAGTTTCTCCAATGAACTTGGAATATCCCCAGTCAGCTGATTATTTTGCAGTTGCCTTCAATATGCAAGGCGAATTAAAAATCAATACATACAAATTACATTTATCATTCATCTATGTATATAAGAATAAGGTATATATTAGAAAACGATTGAGGATCTCTTACAATTTTCTAAGGTTCTTCAATGAGCTGAGGTTTGGAATAGAACTTGACAGGTTATTGTGTCCTAACAGCTAAAACAAACAATATAAACTTAAGAGTTACTTATTAAATTGAGTGGCGCCATATCTATAAATAGAAAAATAGAATGTATACCTTTTCTTCAAAAATAGAACTAACAAGTGGAGGGGGAGGGAAGTCTTACCAACTGAGTTATTGCGGTTAAGTTGGCTATGCTTGGAGGTATGTGGCCAATTAGACCCCTGTTTGTTAAATTCCTGAAAATAGTCGGAATTTATACGGGTTAAGAGCTTTTGGTGCCTAAATGACACGTAATGTATTCATTGCTGTGAGTTTTAACAAAATTTAATGGCTTTTACGGAAAGAATTTTACACAATAATCACTCGTGGGGGGTTTTCCTCGTTGCATGTGACACCGGTTATTGGAAAACCTGCAGGCAAACAAGGATCTCCTCCTATCCAATCATCTGGTACATTCGCTGTGTTCGCTATTTTCCTAATAGCAAGTACTGTAACACAGACCTTAATTCGTTAGGCGCTGATGAGAAGAAAATACAGTACTAAATAGTTCCCTCCTTAAAAACTTAATAATAGCGTGACGATAATGGAACTGAAGGACTAAAGACCCTATCTAAGTAGGCTGCCTCAATTATTATTTTGGAATAAAAATATAGGAAATGGATAAGCTCTTCTATAAGAAACTAATAATGAATAAATGAAGCAAATTGATAAGTGCCTCTTAATTTATTGAGTTCAACAAAGTCGATAGAAAATGAAACTTATATGTACCATCTCCGGTGTGTGTAATATTGTTTATGTCTATAATTCGATAGACTTCTGCTGCATTTATGAATGGCCTCATGTCGGATCCTTCTAAGGGATGCAATCTTATATCAATAGATTTCAGTGGGCTAAGCTTCAAAATATGATACCATTCCCGACAGTTTAGGTATGAAGGAAACTTTAATTCTGATACTTTACGATTGCTAACAAAAATCTGGAAGGTTTGGTTCCTTGAAGGGCTTGTCTCGTTAATGATGTTACAGAAGTAAAGAGCAATATAATAAGAGCCGTTGTCAGGTACAATATAATAGGACCCTACTGGAATTAACAGGTCTTCCCCTACTTGTGTTGCAATGGCATACTCTAATACAGATAAAGGTGGTTGGTTCCACAAGCTTGTCTTCAAAGAGGAGTTCGTACTGATATTCGTTGTGGTTGTCGATACCGCAGGAGAAAGCCAGATGCGATCAAACCGGTCCTCTGGATACCTGTAACACCACAAGGACATTAACCTTTATAATGCCATTAAAAAAGATTCAAAACTCACGTACAAACAGAAGCATTATTCTACTTACCTTGAAAAATCATGATCACCAAAACTTCTACGAGAGAAGTAAACTAAAGCATTGTTGTTGAAATCAGTGGAATTATACATTGGAGATTGTAGCGGCCTCAACTCAATGGTTGAAATGAACACATAGTTACCATCTTCGGTCTGTGAATTTCTGGCCAGGCATAAACTCAGAGTCTCACTTTTGGGGAGCAAGATGATCTCGTAAAAGTAGTAATAAATTCGGTCTAAACCCTTCAAGCGGACTGTTTGCCATTTAATTCCATCTATGATTAAGTCAAAGATGCTTGCTAAAGGAAGATCTTCAAATCCTTCGAATAAAAACGTAGTCCTTACTAGTAAAAGTTTATGAGGCATCACGGGGAGTAAGTAACAATATTTATTTAGTTCCAGATTTGTAAAATAAGCCACGGACTGATACTGATAGGGGGCAATAGTGCTCAGTGGAGGCTTAGTGAAGTTGTTTCTGAAGTTGATGAATAAGGAATCTGCAATCCACTGGAATTCTTCACCCGTTCTGTTCTCTGAAGCGCCGCAGCTGATACTCAGAAATCCTTCATTGAAAATAACGCCAGCACGAATGAGGGTAAAAATTTATTCAATCAAAGTAAAATTTCAAGAATTGAAAATTCAACCACTGTTCTTCGTTCTTTGTAACCAATTGCAAAACTTACGAGAATAACTTACAACACTAAACAATCAGAAATTCAAATAAATAAATAAATCTCACAAACGATTAAAAACGTATCATACAGCAATCTTGAGGCGCTTAGCATACAAAAAATAATAACAGTTTACTGTTTATTCTCAAGGTTCTCTGTCTACAACCACCGATATAGTGATAGTTTTATAAAGCCTTGTTTTAATCTCAAATAACAAAAAGCAAAACTAAATACAATCCTTAAAAAAATTAATTTAACATTCAGAGCGTAGATACTAAACTGGTAAAAATAAAAAATAAAAGTATTTTATTCAAGGCAAATATACTATCGTAAAAATGTATTGGAACAAATCATAACTTACCATCTGGATTTGTGAGTGTGGAGAGACTGAATAATCCAATGAAAGCTGTGATCGCTAACAAGGTTGAACTTGTGAATTTCATGATAATCGATGCAAGCAGGCAATCAATAAGATCAGAATATAAAGGGCAGCTACTATAACAAGGGTTCCTGCCAGAGACTGGAAGAATAACTTTGGTTTCATCAGATCTGTTTCTGGAAACATTTACAAAGACCCACAATCTGAAGTGTCTGGAAACATGTAGAATGCTTGGGCTGAAGGCTAAAAGACAAAGGATGCTGCTTAGGCTACAAGGTGTGATAACAGGGCAAGGCAGGGCCAGAGGCTGGTTCTCTGGACCAGAATCCTTACAGTGAAAAAGCTTGTCTAGAGGTCACTTTTTCAATCTTGTGCTCTATCATAAAAAGATATTACAAAAGCAAAAAGATGCTTGGATTTTTAGCTTTTTAGCATCACTAAAGCTACAACAGTAGAGATTCACATGATGCATGGACTTTTATTTATCTTTTTAGCATCACTAAAGCTACAAAAGTAGAGATTCACATGATTTCTATAGAATTGGGTGTCATTAAGGTTCTAAACGAAAGAGTGTGTGCTTTTCAAGACTACCAAGATCTATAGATAAGAAAGAAAACATGTAGCAAACCCATAAATTAAACAATTCTAAGGTTTCCAAGATGGCATAATAATGTTCATATTAGCCTACAGAATTGAATAGATTAGTCTATAATTTGTTCATGCTTTTACAATACAATCCTCTATTGAAAAGGATATACAATACAATGCTATTAAAAGTATCATATACATTGGAATTATAGAAAACATAAACTTCCTAGGAAAAACAACTCAAATATTCATGAACAATAAAATATAATTGATAATGCATTCTCCGTAACAACACTTGTGAATTTTCGTCATGCAGGAGGAGGGTTTGAAGTTTGGTTGGGGAGATGAAGTGGCCGCTGATCCCCATCCCCCTGAAGATCCTTTTGGCACCAATATGGATCATGTGCCTCAATGGGTGTTTCAGAATGGTCAGTGGGTGGACATGGCTGCCCGACATAATGTTTCTTCTGGTCTTCCTCTCCATGGTGCTCGTGTGGGGAATGAGGGTTTGCCTTGGGTTAAAAATGTTAGGCGAGATTTCCATTCTTTCCCATCTTCTGGTAATTTTCAATGGTTTTTTCGACAGTCAAAGGGATGAGGCCATATAAGGAGGTCAAAGGCTCTTGGTGTTCGACGGTATGGCTCGAGGGTCAGAAATTTTAGGGCTTCCCAAGCTATTAATAAGGCACGACATTGGGTGGCAAATACGAAATGTAGGGTTGGCCCTGTAAAATAGATGTCGGGTGCCTCTTTGAGGAAGGAAAAATCGGAGGAAGTTGTTCGCCCTCTGCCGAATCCTAAGACGTCTCTAAAGTCAAACTCTGTATGGCTTCTAGTACCTTCGATTGATTCTTTTGATGTTTTTGGGGAAAAAGGCTCATGATCTTCAAGCTTTAGTGGTCATTATCTAGGTTTGGGGAGACTCTATTCCTCTTTCAAAGCTTCAATGTAGGATTCACTCGCACTAGTATGGAACCTTGTACTTCCAATTTTTATCTGCAAGTGATTTTATTGTTGTGTTTGATTCTCTTGAAGCTAGGGATGAGGCTTTAGAGGTCTCGATTTTTTGGCTGGGTAAAAATTTGGCCTTTGTTGAAATCTGGAAGCCCTTCTTCGAGTCCTCTTGGGTTCCTTCTAAATAGATTCCTGTTTGGTTTAAACTCCCTCAGCTGCCTTCTAAATTTGTTGAGTTGGATATTTTAAAGAAAATTGGGGATTCTTTTGGCAAGTTTTTAATATCGCACTCTGTTTTTGAGGATGACTACTTTTTGGTTAAAATTTGTGTTCTTGTTGTTGTGAATGTGTCCCCTCCTCGAACTTGTAACATTCACTCCTCTGCTGGTATTTGGCATCAAACCCTTGTGACGGATTCATTGAAATTTGCTCATTCTTCAGTTGTTATGGACTCAGCTTTGTTTTTTTATTTGAAAAAGATTAGATTTGCTTCCAGATCTATAGATTCTTCTATTGACAAAAATCCTGAATGCTTTTCTTTGAATTTTGTGCCAACTATTTTAAAAGGCTCTCACATTTCACTTGTCATCTCTCCTTTGGATAAAAATGTTTCATTTGGAATTAATAAAGATTCAATTAATTGTTCTGTTCCTTCACAAGTCTTGGGCCTGGATAAGGATATTTGTGTGGGTAAAGTTTAAGCTATTGGGAATTTGCCCGCAAAATGTGTGGGTCTGGAAAAAGATAAGTTGAGTGTTAAGGGTTCTTCTTTCCCTGTTAACCCTGCTAAGCTGGTTTCTAATGAGCCCTCTTTTGATACTAATAGTCCCCTTATCACTCTGGATGATGATCTTATTGCTCAAGTGCAAAACATTGTTAATAATAATAACATTGTCTTAAATTCTGATCTGGCTGATAAAATTATAACCTCGAGTAAATTTGATTTAGGTAGGTTCGACAATGATTTATCTGCTTTCCTTGTTAGTAACCCTTCAAAATTGCTCAATCCAGAAAGGGCTTTGGTTCCCTCTGTTCTTGGGTATCCATCACATGCTATTAGGGATGAGTGCATGGGTCGAGGTAAGGATAAGGACCTTGTTGGAACAACTCCTCTAGATGGCTTACCTTTGATTCAGTCCCCACTTTTGCTCGCTTCTCCTTTTTTTACTCCTACAAAGAGGGGTCGTAAGCCTAAGCATGTTAAGACTCAATTGGAGATTGATGTTGGTATCCAATCAACTCTTCTTGCTTCTTTGGATTCTTCCAAGAAGAAGAGGTCCAAAAAGCCTTTTAGTTCACTAGTTACAAGAGCCTTGGCTTCTAAAAGGAGCCTTCAAAAGGAGTTTGTTGTGGGAAAAGTCTCTCAGACTCCAAATTGTAAAAAGAGGGGAGTTGATGCCTCCCCTCTGGCCCAATGAAGATAATATCTTGGAATGTTAGGGGCTTAAATGCCCCTAACAAGAGATTCTTGATTAAGTCCCAATTGGACTTAATTGACAATGATAGAGGAAGGTGAGGGAGTAGTTGGTGCTTGGATTAATGAAAAGGAAAATGATTCAGGAAGACCTCTAAAAGGAAACAACTGAAGCATTTTATATGTCGACAAATTTCAAGGCAGGAGATCTTGTTCGAGATTGCTATTTTTAGCAAATATGGATTAGATAATGGAAACCGTGTACAGATGCATCCATGAAGGATAGGTGATCGATCCAAGATAGGCTAGATTAGATCTCATGAATATTGTGTTGAGAAGAGGAAACCCTAACCACTTTGAAGTTTGAATTTCTTTCTGGCAGGAAATCACAGGATAAAAAAGGAGAGCTCGAAAAAGAGCATGTTGATGTTGCAGAGAAGAGGAAGAGAAAAGAGAGAGTTAGTAAAAGAGAAGAGTTGCTAGCCTTAGAAATAGATCTAATAAAGTCACAGTGTATGTGAGTGAGCATACTAGTGAGAGGATTCTATCGGCATAACTACAGTTTTGTATTTGAGCCTAACCGACGAGGTGTGGCAGAGAAAACAACATCCAAGTGCGACACAGAGTGTTGAGAGATTGTGTGAGAAAGGGAGAGAAAGATAACAAAGGATGAGAATTAGAGAAAGTAATCTCATAACTGGTAGTGTCAGATTCTATGGAGGAGAAAAGATTGTCAAGTTGCAGTGCGTTATCTGATCAAAGAGTTGCAGAATTCATTTTCAATGAGAAGACTTAATTGTATTCAAATAATATTTCAATATACATTGCCAAGTTGAAGCCTGGTGCAGGGGTTGGTGCTCCTTGGGTTGGTACCCTAAGTATTTGTAATTTAGTGTTTTACCCATGAGGCTGGATTGGAGAAGTAGTCTCCAGCAGCTTTTCTCATCGAGGTTTTTCCCACATTGGGTTTTCCTCGTAAATCCGATGTTGAGAGTTACATTTGTGTGAATGGTCTCTTTGGCTTTCTTTCTTGTTCTATCGGTTTGACTATTTAGTGTTTAAGTGAATAACTAATATTCTGAAGTTTATTTGAAAGTCAAATAACTTAGGAATCACTGATTCAACCCCCTCTCTGTGGTATTCTATGTTCAACAATTGGTATCAGAGCCAAGTTCCCGATTATCTTTAAACCTTGGGTAGATTCTGGACTTTGAACACAATGGCAAGAAATGAGTCTGCTTCCTCAAAAGCCCCCCATGTTTGATGGATCCAACTATGCCTTCTGGAGAAAAATAATTTAGACCTATATTTCCTCCTTGGGTTTTGATGTGTGGATGTCTGTCAAGAATGGTATGTTGTTCCTAATGCTCCTCCCTCTGATCTGGATGCCAAAAAGGAGTATGAGAATAATACAAAGGCCAAACATGCTATCTTGAGTGGACTGTCTGATAATGAATATGTCAAAGTCATGCACTGTGTTTTAGCAAAGGAGACTTGGGACAAATTGTAGAAGTTGTTTGAAGGAGATGAAAAAGTCAAAGAAGCCATGTTGCAAACACAAAGGGGCCAACTTGAAAGCATCAAAATGAAAGATGATGAAAAGATTGTAGATTATCTTCATAGATTTGTTGAAATGGTGAATACTATTAGAGGGCTTGGAGAAGAGATTGCAGATGAGATTCTTATCAAGAAGGTACTTAGATCTCTCACACTCAAGTACGATACTAAGGTGTCTGCAATAGAAGAAGCCAAGGATCTGAAGACCTTTACAATGGATGAGTTATTTGGATCTCTGACAACCTATGAGATGAGAACAACCGGTGATACTTCCTCAAGGAAAGAAGCAACATTGAATATCACCAACAAGGGAAAATAAGAAGCTACTCATAGAGAATCTAGTGAAGACTCCGATGCAGAAGTAGAAAACTTTGTCAGGAAGCTCAAAAGAGGATCTGGTCGGTACAAAGGAAAGCTACCACTTAAATGTTTCAACTGCAAGAAGGTAAGACACTTTGTTGCAAGTTGCCTTCATAAAGAAACTGGTGGAGATGAGACAAGAGAGTTTAGAAGATCTTCCAGCAAAGACAAAGAAAGGAATGACTACTACCAAGGAAGGAGAGGCTACCAAAACCAGAACAACCTATATGCTATTGAGGATGACACAAAAGTTGAAGAAAATGCATCAGAAGATGATTACCATGAGAATGACAAAAAAGTCAATCTCTTCATGGCACTTGATAGACCAGTTGATGAAGATGAGGAAGAGGAGGCTATTAAAGCTGAAGTGGATTTCAAGAGTGAGCTTATTAGTGCTCTTGAGGAATTGAGTAAAACAAGAAGATAACTCAAGAGGGTTAAGCTTGTTGTAGTAGATGAACAAGATCTCTTGAAGCAATCCCTGGATGAGTCTAATCAAGTTATATCTGACTTGAAATTGCAGCTGGAAGAAACTAAGAGGATAGGTGAAGCTACAGCCTTTGATCTGACAAAGAAGGAAAAGGAGCATCAAGAGCTGGAAGAAGAAAAAGTAAATCTTAGAAAGGAGTTTGAAAAAAGTAAGGAAGAAATAAAAATAAAGAGCAAGTATGAGGGCAACACCAAGGATTTAGACAATATGTTAAGCAAACAAAAGCAATCCAGAGACACTCGTGGCTTAGGCTTTGAAGAGGGTCAAAGTTTGACCTACAAAGACAAATCCAACAAAGAAATAATATTCACCTCTTCAATTATAGGTGAAGAAAATAAGACATTCACTATAGGCAAGGATACCGACAAAAAGACATATGTAGATGTTGTTGGAAATCGCCACTCAAATCAGTATACAACAATGAACTGGAGGTCACACTTCTTGTACCAACATGCAGATCCAAGGAGAAATACAAGAATTGACTGTGAAGGATTCACCATACTCAAGAACATGAAGGGAAGACCCCCAATGAGGCAGTTCCATTCAAGACTAGGACAACCTAACCGGTATGTTTCAAAATTTCATGGTTATTATTATCGGTGTAACAAATTTAGGCATATAATAGCTGACAGAAGATTAATCAATAATCCCTCTATGATTTATGAAAGTATAAATCCATTTAATGCACTCTGGGACATGAATGTTGTCTATTATCAGTGCAATGGATATGATCATAAGAGTTTTGATTGTAGAAAGAATAAACCAGTACCCTACAATAATTTTAAGGATGTTCCCCTAAATGAAAATGTAAAATGCTATAATTGTCAAGAGTTTGGACACATAGAAAAGTTTTATAAAAACTGGAAGATCAAGTAGAAGAAGACAAATCTGGATCAAGAACCGGTAACTGAACCTGAGCTCAATATAGCAGCTAACAAGAAGAAGGAGACCAAACCAGTTTGGGTTGAGAAAGAAAAGGAAAAGGTTGAATCAAGTCTCATAGTACAGACTGCCCTACATGCTGAAAGGAAAAATCTATGGGTTGTAGATAGTGGTTGCTCAAACCATATGACTGGTGACAAAAGGAAATTCATCAAACTTGAAGACTGGAATGGTGGTTCAGTAAGATTTGGAGACAACTCCTCCATCAAAATAAAGGGATAAGGAACTCTAAGCATTGATAGAAAACTTAAGGCACATGAAGTATATTATGTGGAAGGCCTAAAGCACAATCTATTGAGCGTGAGTTAGATTTGTGACAAAGGTTACAAATTCACCTTTGACTCAACCGGTTGCCAGATAAAGAAAGAGTACTAGTAAAGTTGTGGCAAAAGGAAAGAGAACAGATGGAAATGTTTATAATATGAAGGAATTCTATGAGTCCCAATGTATGTTAGGACAAGTAGATGAAAGTTGGTTGTGGCACCAAAGATTAGGTAACATAAATTGTGATAGCCTAGTTGCAGTAAGCAAAAAGGGGTGTGTGATGAATATTCCACCCATCATGAAACTGGTAAACACATTTTGTGATGAATGTGTAAAAGGTAAGCAAACTAAAGTGAGCTTCAGGACAAAAGAGCACAACACCTCATGACCACTTGAAATTATGCATACAGATCTGTGTGGTCAAACTAGGAAAAGAGCACTTGTGAGTGAAAGATACTTTATGCTCTTCATTGATGATTACATGGGTCACCTTCCTAAAAGATAAATCACAAGCATTTGAAAGATTCAAGATCTTTCGTAAGATGGTGGAGAAAGAAAGTGGGTGTAGGTTAAAATGCTTAAGATCAGACCGATGTGAGAGTTTACATCAAATGAATTTGAAGATTATTGTGAAAAACATGGAATTAGAAGGAAATACTCTACTCCTAGGACACCACAGCAAAATGGTGTGGTAGAAAGGAAGAACAAGACATTTACGGAGATGGGCAAAACCATGTTAAATGAGGCCAGTCCATCAGACACATATTGGAAAGAAGTTGTTCATACTGCTGGATATACTTTAAACTGGGTTCAATTAAGAACAAACAACAGGATGACACCTTATGAGTTATGGTATGACCAAAAGCCATCAGTCAAATACTTCAAAGTTTTTGGAAGCAAGTACTTTATCAAGAAAGATATGGATGGTCTAGGAAGTTTTGACTCTAGGAGTGATGAAGGAATCTTCCTTGGTTACTCATCAAATAGTAAGGCCTACAAATGCTACAACAAAAGACTAAGAAGAATCATTGAGAGTGTGCATGTAAAATTTGATGAGGATATGCACAAAGGATGCTAACCATAGATCAGTCGGTATGATAACTCTGGTGATGAAGATGATGAAGGTCAGTCTGACATTGAACTAGAGGAAGCATCCAAGAAGAGTCCCAACCGGTATGTACAGCTGAATCACTCAGAAGAGAAAATTCTGGGAAATAAGAGTGATGGTGTGCAGACTAGAAGAAGACTTGCTCAGAATGATGAACAAGTTAACCTCTACCTCATGACTGAAGTTGAACCCAAAAATTCAATGAGGCAAGCAAAAGACAAGAATGGATGGATGCCATGGAAGAAGAACTGCAATAGATTGAGAAGAACAAGAGTTGGGAGTTAGTCCCTGGACCAGAAGACAAGAACATCATTGGCGCTAAATGGGTCTACCAGAATAAGATGAATGAAGAAGGTAAGATTGTTAGACATAAAGCTAGACTAGTTTGCAAAGGATACTCTCAGATAGAGGGGATTGAATTTGAAGAAACATTTGCACCGATAGCTAGATTAGAAGTAATTATAATGTTTCTAGCCTACTCTGCCTATAAAAGCTATAAAGTATACCAAGTGGATGTAAAATCTGCCTTTCTAAATGGAAATTTGGATGAAGAAGTGTACATGGAGCAACCACAAGGGTTTCTGCTACATGATGATGAGACATTTGTGTGCGAGTTGAAGAAGGCCTTGTATGATATAAAACAAGATACTAGAGCATAGTACTCAGGACTAGATCACTATCTGAAGGAGGGGGGACTCAAAAAGGGAAGTGCTGATAGAAATTTGTACATAAAGAAAGATAGGAACGACATGATCATTGAGGTTGTGTGTGTAGATGACATCATCATTGGAGGCAACAAGGACACCCTCTGCAAAGCATTTGTTGATCAGATGCAGTCAGAATTTGAGATGTCAATGCTTGGTGAATTGACTTACTTCCTTGGTTTGCAGATATTACAACAAGATAAAGGAATCTTTATCTCTCAAATCAAGTATGCAAAGGAGATGTTGAAGAAATCCCAGCTAGAAGATTGTAAACCGGTAAGTACCCCCATGGTGACCGGCAGCAAATTGAGAAAAAATGATAAATCACTGGTGGTGGATTAGACTTTGTATAGATCCATGATAGGTAGTCTACTATATCTAACTATTTCAAGACCATATATAGTTTAGGCAGTATGTATGGTGGCTAGATTCCAAGCTCCACCAAAGCAGTCACATATGAGTGTTGTTAGTAGAATTTTTGGGTACCTGTAAGGGACACTCAACTATGGTTTGTGGTATCCTAAACAAGGAGATTTTATCTTGGAAGCATACACTGATGCTGATTAGGTAGGTTGTATTGATGATCAAAAGAGCACAAGTGGTAGTGCATTCTTTCTAGGTGACCGATTGGTCTAATGGCATAGCAAGAAGCGGGACTCCGCCTCTCTATCTACTGCTGAAGCTAAATACATTGCTACTGGTACATGTTTCTCTCAGGTACTTTGGATGAAGGAGACTCTCAAAGACATACAGGTGGACATCACTGATCCTATTCTCATCCAGTGTGACAATTTGAGTGCAATCAATATAGAAAAGAATCTAGGCATGCATTCCAGAACAAAGCACATTGCTATCCAGTATCACTTTCTTAGAGAGAAGGTTGAAGGACAGGAGGTAAGGATGGATTATGTTCCTACTGGCAAACAAGTAGCAGACATTTTCACCAAACCATTTCCGGTAAGCACTTTTGAGTACCTCCAACACAATTTGGAAGTTGTGTCATCTATCTAGGAAGGCTTTATATGGTTCCAGGGGAGCTGATAGTAGTCAAAGGGGGAGTGCACAACACCCTTTGTTATTGTGTCAAAGGGGGAGAAATGTACTAGTATAGAGTGTCTTGCAAGAATTTGACATCAGTGCCAAAGGGGGAGATTGTTGGAATTCTGGCATTAAGTTGTCATTGATGTCAACCGGCATGATGGGTATTCACATGAGTGTGAGCAGACAAGATGTAGGCTTACTGGTAAGGCATAAACTGGTTTGAAGGATAGTTGCCTATTTATGATGAAGAGGCAGAATGTTAAAAGTTGTCACAAACTAGTGGAGGAGAAGATGTGTTACCGGTATAGTGTGCATTACCGGTTAGCAAAAGAAGAACACCTTACTGGTAAAGGCGTGTACCGGTATGAGTTTTCTGAATGATCAAGTCTGAACCCACTATGTGTCAGTGAGCAGAGTGATTAACCATGGTGATGTCATGTGGAGCCAAGGTGGCAAATAGGCAGAGGTTGGTAAAACCTTCATCCAAACGGTAGGTTAAACTATCTGTCAACATAAATAAAATAACCACAAATCACGGGATTGTATCTGACCATTGCGACTCGAGCAAGAAACAATGATAGAGGAAGATCAGGGAGTAGTTGGTGCCTAGATCAATGAAAAGCAAGACCTCTAAAAGAAAACAACTAAAGCATTTTATGTGTCGACAAATTTCAAGGCATGAGATCTTGTTTGAGACTGCTATTTTTAGCAAATATGCATTGGATAATGGAAACCGTGTATAGATGCATCCTTGAAGGAAAGGTGATTGATCCAAGATAGGCTGGATCAGATCTCATAAAGATTGTATCAAGAAGAGGAAACCCTAACTGCTCTAAAGTTTGAATTGCTTTCTGGCAGGAAATCACAAGATAAAAGAGGAGAGCTCAAAACAGAGCATGTTGATGTTGTGGAGAAGAGGAAGAGAAAAGAGACATTTAGTAAAAGAGAAGAGTTTCTAGCCTTAGAAATAGTTCTAAGAAAGTTGCAATGTATTTGAGCAAGCATACCAGTGAGAAGATTCTACTGGCATAACTATAGTTTTGCATTCGAGCCTAATCGACAAGGTGTGGTAGAGCATGTAGCATCCAAGTGTGACACAGAGTGTTGGGAGACTGTGTGAGAGAGGGAGAAAAACATAACTGAGGACGAGAATCAGAGAAAGTAATCTCACAACCGGTAGTGTGAGATTCTGTGGAGGAGAAAAGACTGTCAACTGACAGTGAGTTCTTTGATCAAAGAGTTGCATAATTCATTTGCAACAAGAATCCTTAATTGTATTCAAATAGTATTTCAATATACATCACCAAGTTGAAGCTTGGTGCAGGGGTTGGTGCCCTAAAAGTGCAGGGGTTGATGCTCCTTGGTTTGTTGCCTTAAATCTTTGTAATTTAGTGTTTTACCTATGAGGCTGGACTGGAGTAGTAGTCTCTAGCAGCTTTTCTCACAGAGGTTTTTTCCACATTGGGTTTTCCTTGTAAATCTGGTGTTGAGAGTTACATTTGTGTGAATGATCTCTTTGGCTTTCTTTCTTGTTCTACTGGTTTGACTGTTTAGTATTTAAGTGAATAACCGATATTCTAAAGTTTATTTGAAAGTCAAATAACTTAGGAACCACTTATTCACCCCCCCTCTCAGTGGTATTTTATGTTCAACAATCGTTTCCTTTGTCAACCCCTAGGGGGTTGTGAGGAGGATGAGTTGACTGAGACTCTAAAGGTTTAGACCTTGCACATCTTCTCTACAAATGACCATATTCATGATAACGACAACAACATAATGATAGTGCTTCATAGTCTAATTGTTGGATCCAAGAGTATGAGCCCACATGAATTTCCAAGGAATCCAGAAGAGGATTATTTAAATCAATTTCAACACAGATACGAGCAAATGTCATTACCTTTCTATCCCAATTTTTTTGAGAAGAGCCCACTTGTTTCCCCAAAAATGAGGCAACATTATACAAGATGCCATTGTACCAATATTCAACTAGAAATCTAGGGAGTCGTACCCACACTGGAGCTCAATTCAAAAGCTCCTTCGAAGGGTTAAAACCTGCATGCCAAGGTTTCATAAATAACACAACCTGGTTATGGAAGTAAGGTCCACCTTCAAAAACTTTATTGTGATCTTCCATACAGTTGAAAATCACCATGAAATAATTGTTCGCCAACAACATTATCTCCATTTTTCCCACGGGAGACCAAGTACACTGTGACCACAACTCCACAAATTGGAGTGAAACCCTCATTCCCATGAATTTTTATAGCAAGGTAAGCTTTGAAAATTTCCCAATATCTTTAGCCTTGATGGATCACCAGAACAGGTCGCTCCTTAGAATGCTCCAGAGAATCATTTACCTTTGGGATTCGAGAACCCTTGAGGACATGAAACCTACATTAGCCACATCATTGGTAAATAAGCTATTCTCAAAAACTCACATTAGAAGCATCATTGGCGAATAAGCTATTCTAAAAAACTCTAGTCAATTGGTTTGGGGAAGAAGCCCCAACCGCAACCTGAAAAATGGGAGATTTAACTCCTAATGTCTCCCCTAGAATCATCACCAAGGGAACAAAAATCCCACCACTCTCAACATTAAGAGCCCTGCACCAGCTCCAAAGTACATGTCACACTACCTAGCAAGAAAAAGACAAAAAATGATAGGAAAAGGAAATCAAAAATTGTAGTCATAGAAGGAAAAGATGTCGGCCCCAACCCTGTCTAAATGCCACTATCTAGGGGAAGAGCACTAGTAGTTGAGCACCCTAACTTTGTGCTTCTCAAAATCCTACGTGGAAATTCCAAATCACTCCCATTTTTTTATAGTATCTTACTTGGCAAGTCCCTTGCTTATAACTAAGCTTTTAGCACCACATCATCAAGTATGGTGCCACATTAGCATGCTTTTCGCCAAGGTGTCCAAAACAGCCCCCCAAAAAACTGAGACCAATAGCCATGCAAAAGAGACCCCAATAGTTGTGCAGCTCATATGGCATCACCTGATTGGTTACTTTTTACAATATTAGTACATTTCCTAACAACTATTGGTAAATTTCCTAACAACTATTGGTACATTTCCTAACAAAAAATAATATTTTATGTTTCAAACAATAAGTTTTATTTGTTCAATTTTTGGAACAAAAGGTATCAACAACACTGACAACAATTGGTGCATGCTCAACTACTGGTGCTCTTCCCCTACCACCCACATGCTTAAATCAACCCAACCCCACACTCAACATGTAGTATCGAGCAAGAAGCACCCACAATTGGGAGCATGCAAGGTCGTTTACCCACTCATGCAGATCATGGCCTACACAGACCCGCACACCCCTTCACCATCAGCATTTCCATTCTCTAAGATCCAAATATTCTCACTAATCATTAATTTTGATTTTACGTATGCATATTTAATATCCTTTAAACTTCATAAATAACTATTTTATCCTCTATCTATGATAGATATATGATCAATGTGATAGTTTTATAGTAAAGAATTTTCTCATCAAATATACTACATTTAAGAATATTCTTAGTGCAATGTAAGGCATATTCATAATGTAATAAAAGGCATATTCATAATGTAATATAAGGCATATTCTTGATGTAATATAAGGCTTATCCTTCGTCAAATACCTCAAAAAAATTAATTCGATACAATTCATGATGCTCTTTCCTTTTGTTCCTACTAATCCATGTATGAGTTTTTTGTCAATCAACTTAGAATGCTGGTATAATTAATTTGGAAGGACAACATGAGAAAATGGGTATGCTAGTAGATGGGAAATGTCAAGGTAGACAAATTTCATGATTACATAAAAGATCATCCCATCAAAACAAATTTTAGGAGAGTCCCATAATTTGTAAAATTAAATAATAACATGCTAATTTGAAATGACCATATTATCTCACATATAAGCCTTGATTCTAGATGCCATCATGTCCATGTATCTTACTTGGAAGAGGTGTAGATTCTAATTATATCATAATTTATACATTCCCAATTCAATAGCAATCGAAATCAAACTATCAACAACATAATGCCTTCAATCTTCATCTGCATCTTATGCCAAATGCATGCAAGATGAAGAACATTTGTGAAAACACCATCCATCAAGGCATAAATATCAGACATCACAAATAAGTCTCGGAAGAGTTGCTTCACAAATGAAGGGATACATGGAATATGCCACTTTATCAAAACATATCGACTTGCGTCTACCAATTCACTTTAAGTGGTCTATTTTGACATCAAGCTGACATGACTCTTGCAGTTTGCTCCTTTTAAAGTCAGGTCTTTTTCTCTTTAGAAAGGTCACGTTCTTACAACATTTCACAAGGAGGTCACGTTCTGACAACTTTTCACACGGGATTTTATTTTATTAAAGGAGTATCGAAATATAATTATGTCACACAAGGTCTATATGACGAGTTTATTTTACGCTTCTATATGATTACAAAAAGATCATATTTTAATTTTTTCCAAATTATAAACAATTCGATATGTAATGAATTATCTTATCTATCTTCTTTTTTTTTATTAATAGGCCTTTTTCATTAAAGTATATAATAAGATTATACTATTCATAGAAAAGGTGGTGGAAGAAAAAAGTCACTTAGACGAAGCCTGGAAATAGCAAAAAAGCATATTAAAACATGGGCATAGCCCAAAAAACTAGAGTCAACAAAAAGTCTAAGTGGTTAATAAGCGATGAAGCGATATTACCAAACTTTGTTGATTGAACATAAATAAGCTTTCGATCAAATTTTATGTCTTCTAGTATAACCTATAAAAATGATTAGTACTAGCCTAACTTGGTCTGATGCCATGTTAAAAATTAAGATCTTAGGATACTAATCATTATAAACAAGATCATAAAATAAATGAAATGAGAATCATATATGCATAAATGTACACATTACACAAGATATACATGGTGAAAACCTTTTTGGGTAAAAAACCCCATAAAACATTATTTTATTAAAACATTTACAAATGTAGTCTATCATAAAATAGACTTGAACCCGGCAATACTTCTCCAATACTTCCACATGACCAATAATACCTCTTGTGCATAGTGATACAACTCACCATAAAGCTCCAATTTCACACCCCTCTCAAATGAGAGAGAACCTCCTTAAATATAGGAGTAAGGGTGACTTCACTAGTCACACCTTTTCAATAACCCCCATTCATAAATAATTAATAATCTAATATTTATTAGATTATAGTTATTTCAAATGGGATATGCTTATAAATCATATAATATATAAGGTTTTATAACCTTATATTAGAACATTATATATAAATGTTATAAGGGTATATGTGTTGGAATCAAGGAACACTTAAAGGGGGGGAGGAGGAGGGGGTGAACCAGTGTTCTGCAATTTTTGATCTTCTTTAATTGTTCCTTAATCCACTTAATGCAAATGAACAAGAAAGATAAGCATAAAAAAAACTTAACACACAGATTTTGTTCATGGAAAACCCGGTCAAGGGAAAAACCACGACCGGAATTTGACCCATAGTAAGATGATACTCTATTAAAAGTATGTGAAAAGTTTACATAGTAATGCACATGCACTCAGGCTCACTGCCTAGAGCTCACTGCTCAAATACAATAGGGGCTTCAACCATGGAAGGCTCACTGCCTTACAAGAAATCTCACTGACTTACAAATGTGTTACAGGGGTAACTTACATGAAGATAAACTATGAAATAGCATTCATAAATGCCTGAGATAGTTCCAATTTAAGTGCAAAGTACAACTATCCCAGTGCTCTGAGATGCATTGCTCTATTTTATTGATCTACTTTAATCCGGAGCAAAGATCCTTCACAAGCGCACACAAAACTACACACAATTGGACATACAAACAACTCCCGTACTTCTCGATATCTAAAATGAACTTCCCAATCTCTAATTTATATCTTCAACGTGAATTAAGATTAATTCTAAGTTAGCCAAAAAACTGCATAACATGCAACATGAAACGTGTAAGATGTGTTGGTTGAATCTGTTCCCCAATGCATATGCAGACCAAAATAAAATGTCCACATTGTAACCACATGTCGCCCAGACCACCTCAAACACAAAATCAGTCACCAAAATCATCCCAATCATTCTGCATAACACAATACATCAATAGTCAGCCAAACAACATTGTTCTTCCAAAAACATGATTACCGGATTCTCTAACTTTCACAAAACTAATCACCGAAGACCACAAACCAAGAATAAGGTAAATATCATATCCACAATAAATCTCTCAGATCCACAAATAAAAAAAATGCAACCAAAATAAAGTTATACACAAAATACTCCATACTGTCAAATATTGAGTTCCACCTTCCAAACTTAACCAAAAAGGTTTTCATGCATCTAATAGGATGAATCTATCCAAATCGGATGAAATCTCTGAGCTGGGTTACCATTAATGATAACTCCCATACACTTATCTACATCAAAATGGTGTCTCTTGCCAACAATATGACCCCTAATAACATTATGTTCTAACATGATGGTATCCATAATCTTACCAAAGGCTTTTCTTTGTTTCATTTTCTTGGGTCAAACCATTTTCAGGCTATTCTTCAACATGGCTTTTCTTTGTTTGTAATGACAAGAAGCTCAAGGTCCTAGTCTACATAGAACTCCCTAGTCTCTCATTGCCTTGCTGGTTGTTTTTATAAACCATTGCCCAATCTATCAACGAGCTTGTCTACATTTAGCCTGAAAATTTTTATTGTGCCCACCCTCAAAAGAGAGACTTTATAAAAGTGGATTTGTCTCATGATCTCAAAGAGACTATTAATATTTAGATAGCAGGTCTTTCTCACTCACAATGAGTGCTCTATTTGAATTTTCCCAATACTTAGTTTTGTTGGCAATATTTAGGGCACAAGATTAAGAACTACCCTTTGGTTGCTCCACAGGTGAAGAGTCCTTCCAAGGAGTTTGAATCTTCATGCTCATCTAAGGCCTCTAATTTGAGGAAGGTTGGACATCTATTTCTCATAGAGGTAATATTTCTTCGTTTTCTTTAGGTTTTCATAAGCAACAAAGTTTTGTTGCTCCACAGCCATAGCCACAACAATGGTGACAATCTTAGTTGTAGCCACAAGAACGTCCTCTTGTTTCAATCCCTTCTTCTAAGATTAAGGATTCTCCCACTCCCATGGCTAGTTATGCTTCCATTCGTATTGCTTATGTTCAAACTCCTCAACCTACCTCAATGTTATCTCCTCAACTTCACTCTCTATATTTCTCTTGCAACCTTTATGGTTGTGTAGAGACTAGAGATGGAGCTTTAGAATAGTGAAAGGTTGCCTATCCTAGCTTCTAGGAGACATCAAATGTTTTGCAAAATATCTTGTCCTCTCTTAGGGAAAATAATTATATGCATGAATTTGAATCATAATTATCTGTTATAGAATGTCTAAGGTTTGATTGACCTCACCAAAAAGTATTTTGTGTGGGATACTTGACAAAAATATCTTGGTTTAGATGTTTTTTTGTCTTCAAGTAATCAAAATTGCTTCTTTCATGCTCATTATTGCATGTAGATTCATTTGACTAGCTATCCTAGATTTTGCATTCAATCACGAGGAAGTACGAGGAGGTGTTGTCACTCTCCCTACACCACATTGGTAATCTTTTGTCATGGCCCATGGGTCAAATCCTACTCAATGGCTAGTTTGGATTTTTATATCTATGAACAATCATTCAATTGAGACCATTGATGTTTATGTTGTCAATGATGTTGTTGAGTGATCCTTTTGTGGTAGTGGATTGCAGATTCATTCCTAGTTTCTACTTGGGTGTTATGTGATGACTTTTATATAGTGGAGGCTACCTCTAACAAAGAAGGTTTAATTTTGTTTCGATAAACAACTAGTGAAAGGGAGACATGATTTTACATGAACAATAAGTTTGTCTTTTAAGATCCCAATACATAATGTTGTCATCCCTAGGGCATTTGACATATGTGGAGTAATTTTTGAGCCAATACTAATACAGGTTTTAAATAGTTTTACCATGCTATGATAATGACACGATATTTTCTCAATTTTGGGGATTGTCAAGATCTCCCAATTTTACCTATTGAAGGTTACCCTATCAAACCAGTATCCCATAAACTTTAGAATTCAATGACAAGTGGGTTGTGTATGATCATCCAAGACCTAGTTCTTTTTATATACTTGTTGAGTGAGCAACCCATGATGGCCCACATTCAACAGATAGTCATCATAGTAAAAAAGATGGGTGGATTGCTTGGTGGAATGATGCTATTTAGAGAACCAATCACTTTCTCTAGATTTATGGTAGACAACTGGCCATGTATCATTCATAATCATATGAAGCTATCACCTTGGATCTCCACCATGCCACGCAACTGATTCTTTCTCTCCCACCATACAAGTTAGGGTTTCTCAGATCCACCATCAAAATATTTTTTTTTATAGTCATGCTACTTGTGGAGCCCAGGTCAAGGCTTAACTTCACTAGATTAAGGTTGTGGATCACACTTCCAAGGAATTTTTCCTAGCTCTTCATACATTCCACTCCTCACCTAGCATCAAGAAAATTAACGAAGAGAAAACAATGACTTTTGAGCTATTAGACATTCTTGAAGCATTTTCTCACCACTATGCGAAGGTCTTCATTGCTCAGATGCTTCACCTAAGTGAGATAAATATATGTGGAAATGCCTCAATATTGTTCCTTCTCGAATTTCTAAAGCACAAAAGGTTTTTTGTCATCAATTAATCAACAATGAGGATCTCAATGAAGCTAATTACAAGCCTCCTAGATGCAGTGACTTTCCTAGTGAATTTTACAAAGATCTTTGGCTTTGAGTGGGATCTAATTTACATAAGGTATATCTAGAAGCCTTTAATTATGAATCCCTTGGATAGTTAATTAATAAAGGAAACATGAAGTTCATACCTAAAGTTGGTGACCCTAAAGACATTTGTAATTGGTATCCTATCACCTTGCTCAATATTTCTTATAAGATCATTCCCAAGGCCCTATACTTTAAAATCCATCATCTTCTCCCACAAATTGTCCACCTTAACTAGACTAGTTTCATTAAGTTTAGATTCATTCTAGACCACATAATTATGAGATGGAGTGGGCTCATTTATCTTAGTAGAATGTCATATTTGTTAAGGTAGACTTTGTTAAAGCATGTGATAGAATTGAGTGGCCTTTAATTCTAGCCACGTTGGGAGCTCTTGTTTTTTGCCCTTGGTTTATCTAGTCTACAATGCTTCTACTTGCATCACCATTAGTGGTTTCCAATCCTAAAGTTCTAGGTTGTTCAAATCCATTTACCAGTGTTTTCTTGTGGCTCCTTCCTTCTATGGCCATTGAGGGATTTGTTTATTTTCTTTTCAATGCCATTTTCGCTGGGCAACTTGGGGTGTTTATATTATTGAATCACCTTCATAGCTTGTCAACATCCACTTTGTGGATAAATTTTTTCTCATCTTCATTGAAGATGAACATAATATCTACAAGGCTATTAAATGGCTTGACACTTTTGTTTAGCCTCTAGGTTACCAATTTAATGGCACAAAATCTAGTGTTCTTGGCAATCCTTCCTTTTGGCCCCTCACTACATGTCCTAATTTGTGTGGAAGCTGATAGGTCATGGTGAAATATTTTGATTTCTAGGAATTGGTTTTTTCTTTCACAGATCTCCTATGCATCTCTAAAATGCAATCCTTGCCACAATAGAGAAGAAGTGATCTTACTAGATCACCAAACTGCTTTCTCTAGTTAGGAATTTTTAGATTTTCTCAAACATTTTTTGGCATTTGGTCATGTTTACTACTCATGTTGGGCTCCCTACAAATCTTCCTATAGTAAGAATTTTAGTCTTCTCAAATATTTCTTATGGGTTTCTTCTATGGATTACCATGGCTTCCATAGAGTTGCCTATGTTGCCTTTCGCAGGAATTCGGTGGACTTGGGCTTCTTTCTACTCATAAACAAGGTCTTTTCTCATGTGTCAAATGTAATATATAGGCCATTTGTAAAAATGAAGCCTATAAGATCCTTCTCTAGCATTGCATTTCTTCAGGGTTCCGTACCAATAGAGCTTCATGGAAGGGGGTTGGTTTTCAAACCCTTCTCACTATAAAGGATGTTGTCTAGAGAACAAGTAATTTTGTAGCCAAAAGCATTTCATGTGCCTGGGAAGATGTCAAACCTTGGCTTTGGTGAGATGGATCTACTCTCAAAGATGGTCTCTCATTAAACTAACATAACATTTGGCGGTCTCTACTTATTTAGGTTCAAGGGCTCTACTTGGCCTAGGTGCCTGGAGTTCATGCTCTGCACTTTCATAAGTATGTCATCCGTACTCAATATATTTTTATACCTACTATAAGTTCCAACTTGGCTGGCGAGATTGACAAACATGTAATTCTATCATTTATGTTCTTCCTTTAAATATGCTACACAAGTTAGGTATTGATTCTATGAAACCTTGGTGGAAATTTTTGCATTGGTTTCCCAATACTGCCTTTTGCAGTTACAAACCCCAAATGGGATAATGTTTTCTCTCTACACCTACCTATGGTGCCAACTTTTAATCCTTGATGGAATCTATAGTATTCCTAAATGCTTTAGAGTCACAAATTTCACAATATTTGGTCTACCATCCTCAAACCTAAACTTGCTCATTTTGCTTGGCGTATTCTTTTCCAAGGCTTGGCTCTAGGTTCTCATCTGATACATATGGGCATCCAAAATCTATGCTACCATTTTTTTGGTCAGCCTAAAACCTTCATTCACCTCTTTTGGTTTTCTTGTTATCCTCGAAACTTGTGGAATTGGATTCATAATATTTTTTTACCTTTTTGTCCAGAGCTTTTCTCTTATAGTATGGCACTTTTAAGGGATTTGGCTCAGATTCCTTTCAAATTTGTCTAGATTTGGCATACTTTCAAGATGGAAATCTTCTTCACAATTTGGAAAGATAGGAATCCTATTTTTTTTTCTCACACCTTTATTAATATTCATGTCTCACTTTTTACTAAATATTATATATGTAATAATGTCATGGTACAGATTTAAGTGTAAGCCAAAAAAGTTGTGTTGGAGGTGGCCCACCCTCGTATCTTTCTAGATCATTAGGGAAATGCCCCTTTTATGGTTGCTAGAGTGCCTCTAGATCCCTTTGTTGGTCACTCAGACTCTTGTAATTAGTCTTTTCCCCTTGACAATCGACGTGGACATAGTTCTTTTGCTCGTCATTCTAAAACCCTATGGTCTCAGGCTCTCCACCACTAGTCTAGTGGTCTTAATGCTTTCAAATGGTGTCACTCTACCTCTACACCATGCAAGGGTTTTGCCTTTGTGTGGGTCTTTGGGGATGTAGACCTAACTGATAGTGGTGCTAGTAATTGGTTGGATTTTGGTGGTGACAATGGATGGCTTGATTCTTATAAAGGATTTCCATGTTAGGCTTTGACAATCTTGCACTCTCAAATAGATCAATACAAGGAAAGAGATGACACTACTACTTAAGGTGGGTGGTTCCTTCTGAATGATAACCCTAACCCTATAAATATATGGGGTCTTAAGGATGGCAGAGATCCACCTCCTTTGGCCACTTCTTTAGCCATTTAACTAGTTGTTTCTTATTTTCTTCTCTCTAGCCTTAGCTCATGTTATTATGTTTTTCATTATCCATGCATTTCCTATTTGACTCTTTAGGTGTGATCTTGTATTGCCCAACCTTTTCTTGTGAATAACATACTTTATCTTTATAATGGAAATGATTGATATTCATCAAAAAAGAAAAAAGAAAAGCATTTGAGTAATTCTTAATCTAAATTATAATTTTAGAGGGGATGTTTTTAGTGATGTGCTAGAGAATGTTATAACATTTAGTCTTCAGTTATGTAGTTAAAGTGCTAGTTGGTGTAGCTATATTTCTTCATTTATATATACTATATTCATCAATGAAATGATCATTGCTCTATTTTAGATTTTCTTCTACTCTCTCATATGGTATCAAAGTAGGATATGTACGAGGAAACTGTCCTCTATATTTCAAAGCTCGTGACCAATGGATACATTAGAGACTCTGAAGAAGGTGGATATCTTCTTCTACTCATTGTTGACATTTTCCATACCTATTTCAAGTAGTATGATAAAGTTGTTGATCTTTTCAATGAATAAAGTCGTGGTTGTAGAGAAGAACACAATATATATTATTTATACCATTTACCTCAATGTTCTTGATACTTGTCTTGATTCACTTGATTCCTTGAATGGTGCTTGGTACACTTGACATTTTAATTGGTGAGATTGAATATATATATATATATATACATATATATATATATATACATATATATATAGATGTATATATATATACATATATACATATATATGTATATATATATATACATATATACATATATATATGTATATACATATGTACATATATATATGTATATACATATGTACATATATATATGTATATACATATATACATATATATATGTATATACATATATACATATATATACATATATATATATATATATATATATATATGTTTTATGGTGAAAAATGTAGAGCAACATGATCTAGGTAGGATGTCTAAATGCAATAAACTTATAGAAAATCATTCTAATCATGCATATCATGTCCTATATATAATGGCTTAGTATTACTATCATTCAAATATATCCCTACCGTATGCATGAATCATTCTCTAGTATCCTTCATAAGCCTCTGTCCTAGATGTTATTATGCAGTGCTGAATATCAAACTCTAAAGTGATTAATACCCACTTAATCATCATAACATCTATACTATTTGGTTTTAGCCCAAAGAGATAATGTAGTTGTTTTCTCAACCTCTCTATATGTAAGCATTTGATTGCCTCTAGTTTCTCTATTATTTAAATAAGAACATAATTCTCATAATTGAACATCTCCTAAGTAGAATGAATAAATAAACTATTTAAGAGTGTAATTAATGGGGATGTAGCTCACATGGTAGAGAACTCACTTTGCATGCGAGAGGTACAAGGTTCAATACCCCCATCTCCATTGTTCTTTTTATTATCCAAATACTTTAAAAAATAATTAACTCCACTTTTTGAGTCTTTGCATTGTATACTATTGAGTTTGAGGAATGATAATGTGTTCCAACTTCATCCCATCAAACCAATTGACTTTCAAGTAGTGCATGATCAAAGGGGTCAAATATAGGATAGAATTTGATTCTCTGGATGCTTCAAGTAGCACTTTATGAAGCATTGAGTTAACATTTCTATATGTAAGTGTACATATTCCTCCATATTAGGTTATTTTCATGAATTTTATGCTAGAGGTTGGGCACCCACCATGTATTTGATAAAATTGTAATATAAAAATGGCATCATCCAAAACACTTGCTATTTAAAATGATAAAAAGAGCTAAAATAAATTATGCTACTCCCACTTCAATATCCCTACTTTACGTGAGCTTTCCATAATTTGTTACACCCTTGCCAGACTTTACAAAAGTATAGGCTTTTCATCAAATAAAATCTTCAGGAATTACACTGAAAGAAAGTATCATTTACAATATCAAGTACCTCTTTAACTTTAATATAAATGAAAGTGTAAATTATGTTTTTATACATTTAAAATATTTCTTGTACAATCCTTAAAAATTATAAATACTTTCAACTTTGTGAACTTTAACATTAATAAAAATGACAATTTTCTAAAGATATGGAAAAAATCAATTTAAATGGTGCGACCTAGGAGAAATTTTGAATCTGATACACAAAAGAAAGACTTTCAAAGAGAGTGTCAAAGAGAGTATAAAAAATGAAAAAGAGAACAAATGACAGATGCAAAAAAGGAAGAGCAAATAAAGTGTAGGAATGAAGAAGAGTGCATAGAGGTCATTGTCTAGCACATCCATGACATCTTTTAGCACATTCGTGTCATCTTTTTTTGTTTTGGGTTCTGAGAGAAAAAATGGCATAAAATGGAAGAATTGAGTGGTGAAACTACAAAATCACGGAAATAGTTTCTCAAGGTGAACACAAGACACTCCTAGAGGGAGCAAAAGGCTAAAATAAGGCCGATAAAACTCAAAAACAATACATTAGGATCACCCATTTTTAAGACCCATTTTCAGTACCCTTTTTTGTGGCCCCTTTTTTAATACCCATTTTTGATGACCCATTTTCAGTAACCATTTTGATGACCCATTTTATGACCCATTTTTAGTACCCATCTTTATGAAGTATTTTATGGAAAAAACTGAAGATTAATCACAACTCAACTTAGGAAGAACAACTGCATCAACATTACCATCCTGAGTACCATCCATCATGTGAATAGTGACTGGAATAGTAGTGA
>NC_081405.1:512349935-512373182 GCF_030272615.1 Cryptomeria japonica | reverse complement strand
CTAAGTTCTAAAACATATGATGCTATTAAATTTGCAAGGTTATAAGACTGATCTCGATTGTGACTATAGGAATTACACACTTGATTCTTTCATGGATATGTACCGTTCCAAACTGTTTGACAAGTGATGATCATCATGTACTACCATTTCCATGCATACAACAAACTTTAATTTCTTTAGGTGACAGGCATTGTGTAACAACATTGGAACTCTCGCATACCCACCACTATCATTCTATAGGGCATCATTTGTGTTACTCTCCCTCTTTCTCTTCCTACCTGTTGTTTTCTTCTGAAAAACATATTGCAGGTAGAGAGAGAGGGAGAGAGAGGGAGAGAGAGAGACGGGGGAGGGAAGGTAGAGAGAGGGAGAGAGGTAGAGGGAGGGAGAGGGAGAGAGAAGAGGGGGGGTGGGAGAGAAGAAGGGGTATGGAGAGAGGAGAGAGAGAGAGAGAGAGAGAGAGAGAGAGGAGAGAGAGAGAGAGAGAGAGGGAGAGTAGGGGGGAGGGAAAGAGGAGGGGTCTTAAGGGGTAACACAGGATACCATATGATCTCTTAGGAAACAATACGACTTTTAATGACACCTAAGGGGTCATATGGTGGGCTAATAAAATGATATATTAAATTTAAAGTTATGAATAGAACATCATACAACGAGACTCCAAGCGAACAAACAACGAGGCTTCACTAAAAAAGAAAGTGTAAGAGCTTGACCTAACCCTAAGAGTACTGCCTAAGTTCTAAAACATACAGTGCTATTAAAATTTACAAGGTTATAAGACTGATCTCGATTGTGACTATAGGAACTACACACTTGATTTCTTTCATGGTATGTACCGTTCCAAACTATTTGACAAGTGATGATCATCATATACTACCATTGCCATGCATACAACAAACTTTAATTTCTTTAGGTGACAGACGTTGTGTAACAACATGGGAAACTCTCGCATACCCACCACTATCATTTTACAAGACATCATTTGTGTTACTCTCCCTCTTTCTCTTCCTACCTGTTGTTTTCTTCTGAAAAACATATTGCAGGTAAAGAGTGAGGGAGAGAGAGGGAGAGAGTGGGAGAGAGAGAATGGGGGAGGGAAGGTAGAGAGAGGGAGAGAGGGTAGAGGGAGGGAGAGGGAGAGAGAAGAGGGGGGTGGGAGAGAAGAAGGGGTATGGAGGAAGGGAGAGGGAGAGAGAGAGAGAGAGAGAGAGAGAGAGAGAGAGAGAGAGAGAGAGAGAGAGAGAGAGGAGAGAGAGAGAGAGAGAGAGAGAGAGAGAGAGAGAGAGAGAGGGGGAGAGTAGGGGGGAGGGAAAGAGGAGGGGTCTTAAGGGGTCACAAGATACCATATGACCTCTTAGGAAACAATACGACCTCTAATGACACCTAAGGGGTCATATGGTGGGATAATAAAATGATATATTAAATTTAAAGTTATGAATAGAACATCATACAACGAGACTCCAACCAAACAAACAACAAGGCTTCACTAAAAAGCAAGTGTAAGAGCTTGACCTAACCCTAAGAGTACTGCCTAAGTTCTAAAACATATGATGCTATTAAATTTGCAAGGTTATAAGACTGATCTCGATTGTGACTATAGGAATTACACACTTGATTTCTTTCATGGGTATGTACCATTCCAAATTGTTTGACAAGTTATGATCATCATATACTACCATTGCCATGCATACAACAAACTTTAATTTATTTAGGTGACAGGCATTATGTAACAACATGGGAACTCTCGCATACCCACCACTATCATTCTACAGAACATCATTTGTGTTACTCTCCCTCTTTCTCTTCCTACCTGTTGTTTTCTTTTGAAAAACATATTGTGGGTAGAGAGAGAGGGAGAGAGAGGGAGAGAGAGGGACGGGGGAGGGAAGGTAGAGAGAGGGAGAGAGGTAGAGGGAGGGAGAGGGAGAGAGAAAGAGGGGGGGTGGGAGAGAAGAAGGGGTATGGAGGAAGGGAGAGGGAGAGAGAGAGAGAGAGAGAGAGAGAGAGAGAGAGAGAGAGAGAGAGAGAGAGAGAGAGAGAGAGAGAGAGAGAGAGAGAGAGGAGGGGTCTTAAGGGGTCACAGGATACCATATGACCTCTTAGGAAATGATACGACTTCTAATGACACCTAAGGGGTCATATGGTGGGATAATAAAATGATATATTAAATTTAAAGTTATGAATAGAAAATCATACAACGAGACTCCAAGCGAACAAACAATGAGGCTTCACTAAAAAACAAGTGTAAGAGCTTGACCTAACCCTAAGAGTACTGCCTAGGTTCTAAAACATATGATGCTATTAAATTTGCAAGGTTATAAGACTGATCTCGATTGTGACTATAGGAATTACACACTTGATTTCTTTCATGGGTATGTATATACATATATTATACATAGAATATCATATTATACAATAGCACGTACACGCTGTTTATAGTAAAGATAGCGCGTACACGCTGTTTATAGGGAAACAAGCGCATACACGCTGCTTATACTATACGTACCCCGTATGCACTTTTTAAACCATAAGTACCCTGTATGCGCTTTTGACTGTTTAGGCTTGGAAATAGGCCTGGATGACAAAGCTACGGATTGGAAGTTTGATTTCCCTCCATTTCTCTCATTTTTGACGTGTTTTATTTTATCAACTTGGTTTCTCGACTTTGTCATCATCAGGTTTACACTTCATAAAGTGGGTATTTCTAAAATTGCCACCATATTTTCAGCCATCTTCTGAGCTTTCTAACCATATAATTTGTTTTCAATTTGAACAATAATAACATATTATTATTGAATTTCTTTTACTAGTGTCTCCATAGTTCTCACAGACATAGGTGCACCATTTTTTGAATAACTTTTGATATACGTATCCAAATTTAAAAAACTTTATATATTATTGTAGTTCACTTGATTCTTTACAATTTAAAAAAAATCAATTTGTATTTTTGATTTGTTTAGTGCAACTTATGCTTCGCGCATGAACTGGTACCGAATTTTTAGGATGTGCTTGATTGGAAAAAATCATTAAAAAAAAATACTCAACAAAAAATTACAAACAAATACACATCTTCTAGTGCTCACTCTTAACTATCTTTTTGCCAAAGGACTTGTCAAAATACTAAATCTAACTATGACTTTTTTGATGTGCATGTCAGACACTATGTTATGTTTTTTTAAAAAAAATAGGGTTAGTTTTTCATGTGCGAAGGATTTGACCCCCTTAATCTTATCCAATTTTGAAAATTTTTAGTAGTTTGGAAACTAGATTCAGAGTAATACAATATTTGTTCTTTGATTATCTTCATATCTTGAGTGGATGACTTTCAAATTTTGCCTTCAAATTTAGGTTCACTTGATTTCAGAAAAAAAAGTGTCCACTTATACCCTCGTTTTTGACCACCATCTTTGTGCACTTACCCTACTATTGTTCTTCTTTGCAAATTTTATGCACTTGTTACTTTTCTCACAACTGGTATCAAAGCTTAGGCTATTTGTGTAGAAGTTGTTGGTTTTTTTGAAGTGAGCAATGGCTGGAAATACTATTACCAGATTTGAGGTACATAAGTTTGATGGTTCAAATTTTTCTCTATGGAAGCTTAAGATTCAAGCTTTGTTGGTGAAGGATGGATGTGATAGAGCTCTTAAAGGAGTATCATCAAAATCTTCAAATATGAGCACAAGAGATTGGAATACCATGGATAGCATGGCTAGAGCAACAATCTAGTTATCTCTAGTAGATTTAGTTATGTTCAATGTGGCAGAGGAGAAATCTACTCATTACTTGTGGAATAAGATTGCAAAGCTATATGAGATGAAGTCATTAGCAAACAAAATTCTTCTAAGGAGATAGTTGTATAATTTGATGACACGTGACCATTCATCTGTCATAGATCATCTGAATGATTTCAACACACCGACAAGCAAATTGTCTTGATTGGGTGTGTCGATCGATGAAGAAGATAAGGCAACAATATTACTTTGCTCCTTGCCAGATAGTTGGGATCATTTGGTAATGGCTCTCAATAGTTATGCACTGAGTGGGAAGCTGGTCTTTGAGGATGTGGTGGCTTCTTTAATCTCTGAAGATTCAAGGTGGAAGACATCTCAAGGATCTTCTTCTGATGAAGCCCTTGTTGCAAGAGGCAGAACTCAGGAAAGAGAAAATATTGAGTATGGACAAACCAGGTCCAAATCAAAGGGGCAAAAAAGGGTGAAATACTGGAACTGTGGCAAGAATGGACATGCCAAGAAGGATTGCAAGCTGCCAAAAGCAACCAAGGAGAATCCTAGTACACTTGCATATGAGGCAAACACTGTTGAAGTTCAAACACCATTGGAAGATGGAGAGGTATTAATTGCTAATTTGAGAAGTTCTTTACTTTATGTTTGGATTCTTGATTCTGGTGCTTCCTTTCATATGAAACCACATAGAGACTGGTTTACTTCTTATCGGTCTTGTGATGGTGGTATGGTCTACATGGGAAATGACATCCCATGTGAAGCTGTTGGTGAAGGAGAGGTAGGAATCAAGATGTTTGATGGAGTAGTTATAACTATTCAACATGTTAGGTATTTACCCGGTTTAAAGAAAAAATTACTTTCACTTGAAGTGTTTGATGAACAAGGTTATAGATTCAGTGGTGAAAATAGTTGTCTCAAGGTAACAAAGGGATTTTTGGCTTTGCTAAAGGGAGAGAAGGTTGACAATCTCTATAGGTTAGTTGGACAAACTAACATTGGAGAGGTTGTTGTGGTATCTGATGTAAAGATGGTCTTGTTATCAACCTGACATCAAAGGCTAGGCCATATGAGTGAACAAGGTCTCAAGGTACTTCTAGATAGAAATATTCTCCCAGGTGCAAAATCTAAAGATTTAAGTTTTTGTGAATATTGTTTGTTTGTAAAACAAAATAGACTGAGTTTTTCTAGAAGTACTATCAGAAGAAAAGATGTATTAAATCTAATTCATTCAGATACTTGGGAAGCTCTTGTAACATCTATTGGAGGTTCATCATATTTTGTTTCATTTATAGATGATTATTCCCATAAGGTGTGGATTTATCTTCTCAAGAGGAAATCTAAAGTGTTTTCTTATTTTAAGAGGTTTAGAGCTTTGGTAGAGAATCAGAAAGCTAAGACAATAAAATGTCTTAGAACTGATAACGGAGGTGATTTTTGTTCAGTAGAACTTAATCAATTTTGCAATGAGCATGGAATTGCAAGGCAATTAAACGGTTGCTAGGACACCACAACAAAATGGTGTTGCTGAATGCATGAAATGTACAATCATGGAGCGAGCCAGATGCATGTTGAGTACTGCTAGTTTGGAGCAGAAATTTTGGGGTGAGGTTGTAAATACAACTTGTTTCCTGATCAATAGATCTCCCACTACTGCTCTTGATAATAGAATTCCAGAAGAAATATGGAAAGGTAAACCAGCTGATTACTCATTCCTTCGTATTTTTGGTTGCAATGCTTATGTACATATTCCTAAAGAAAATAGAAATAAGCTGGACAAGAAGTCCACAAAATGTATTTTTATTGGCTATGTAAAAGGTACAAAGGGGTACAGATTGTGTGATATTGCTGCCCACAAGATCATTGTTAGTCGAGATGTGTATTTTAATAAAAATTCAATGCAAAGAGATAAAGAACAACAAGGTATGGAAGTTATTCCAGTAGAGGTTGAAAACCATCATGATTATTTAGATGTGCTTGATGAAGAACAACCAGATGTAGAGCAACTAGATGAAGATCAACTAGAAGAACAACAACCAGTTGAGCCATAGGGTGAATCATCACCTATTTTAAGAAGATCCAGTAGAGTAATCAAATCACCTATAAGGTATTCTCTTACTTGTAATTATGCTTATGCATTACTTACTAATGTTGGTGAACTTAGTTCATATCGGGAGGCTTGTGAAGCTGAATGTGCAAGCAAATGGAGAGTTGCTATGGAAGAGGAGATGGAAGCTTTGCATAAGAACAAAACATGGGAGCTTGTGCCATTGCCTAAGGGGAGAAAATCTAACGTGAACAAATGGGTCTTCAAGTTGAAGAGAGATTTAAATGATAATTTGGAGAGATATAAAGCTCAGTTGGTAGCCAAGGGGTATGCACATAAATTTGGTATTGATTTTGATGAAATTTTTTCACCTGTTGTACTGTTAGAGTTGTTTTAGCTCTTGTTGCTAGTCTTGATTTCGAGTTAGAACAGTTAGATGTAAAAAAAACCTTCCTACATGGTGATCTTTCTAAGGAGATTTATATGCAACAACCAGAAGGTTTTGAGGAAAGAGACAATGAGAATCTTGTTTGTAGGCTGAGAAAATAATTGTATGGTTTGAAACAGGCGCCAAGGTGTTGGTACAAGTGGTTTGATTGGACTTCATGTTGAGTTTGGGTTTTAGTAGATTTGAGGCTGATCATTGTGCCTATTTTCAAAGGTATGATGATGGTAGTTTTATTATTCTACTACTGTATGCTGATGATATATTGGTAGCAGGTCCTGACATGTATAAAATCATCCATTTGAAAACTCGGCTTGCTAGAGAGTTTGAGATGAAGGACTTAGTCAGTGCAAATCAGATTCTTAGAATGAGGATACATAGAGACAAAAACAATAGGAAATTATGGTTGTCATAGAAAACTTATGTGGAGAAGGTTTTGTTGTGCTTCAATATGTAGAAAGAAGAACTAGTTAGTACTCCATTTCCCGTTCATATTAAATTGTCTTCTGAACAATGCCCTAGCACAAAAATAGAGAAGACAAATATGTCTCATGTACTGTACTCATCAGCAGTAGTAAGTCTTATGTTCGCCATGGTGTGCACTAGACCAGACATTGCACAAGTAGTGGGAGTTGTCAGTAGGTACATGGCAAATCCTGGTACTAATCATTGGACAATTATGAAGTGGATTCTTAGATATTTGAGAGGCACTTTAGATACTACTATCTGTTATAGTGGGAGTAGTCTTCAAGTTAATGGGTATGTGGATGCAGATTTTGGTAGAGATAGAGATAAGAGAAAGTCTACAATAGGTTATGTTTTCTCTTTAGCTAGAGGTGTTGTTAGTTGGGTATCGAAGTTGCAGGCAATGGTGGAATTGTCTACTATTGAGGCAAAATATATGGCAGCACCACAGGCTAGCAAGGAGGCGATTTGGCTTCATAGACTTTTGGGTGAATTGAAAGTGAAGCAAGATAACATGGTACTACATTGTGACAGTCAAATTACTTTACACTTAGCACAAAACTTAGCTTACCATTCCAGAACAACGCATATTGATATTCAATATCACTTTGTTTGTGAAGTGGTGGAAGGAGGACAAATCTCTTTAGCCAAGATTCACACTAATGTAAACCTTGCAAATATTATGAGGAAACCTATTAGTAGAGAGAAGTTCCTTTGGTGCAGAACTTCTCTTGGTCTGCAAATTATGTGATGATAGGCAACATTGGCAATGGTTGTTCAGTAGAGGAATTATTCAGAGTTTGAAATTTGACTTCAAGTGGGAGAATGTTAGAATGTGAAGTCAATTAGGACTTTTCTTCCATATGTGTCCTACAAGTTATCTTCAATGAGGACTTTGCTCCTGTATGTTTCATACATGTAGTTTTGTGAGTCGTACTTACTATATTTAGTAAGTTATCTCCAACTAGGACTCTACAACTCGGTTGTGTTGACTTAGTAAATTATTAAGTGATTCATAGGAGAATCAAGTTGGACTCTATATGTGTCAACCTTGTAGACGATTGAGAGCCACATATAGGCTTAGTCAATAATATGACTATAGTGGTGGCATTCGAAGAGTTAGAGGTGGCAAATTTAAGAACTTAATTATTGCATTAAGTTTCTCAAATTTGTATATATATAGAGTAGCTCTTCCTCCTTTGAAAATAAGGCCTAAATGGCTTTGAGATTTTTGTAACTCTATAATTCTCAAGAATCAATACGAAAGACAAAATTTGCCCGTGGTTTTTTACTGGTATATTTTTACCAGGTTTTTCCACGTAAATCTTTGTATTATGTGCTATTGTTCTTCTTTGCAAATTTTCTGCACTTGTTATTTTTCTCACACAAGAAACTTGCCAGTAATATTTCGCCTAAATAATGCGCGGGTTTTATGGGTTTAGATTAGAGAATGCAAAAAATATTTGCAAAAACGCGATTTTTGATTGGTTGATTGTAGCGGGATTAATCAGGGGGTCGATGGGAGAGGCCTCCGCTATAGTTCCTACATGCATGAACTAAAAATGTAGACAACTCTTATGCATACTAAGTTGCATCGATATTTTTAATTATAATATAAAAGTTGTGTTTTCTAGTGCTTAGTTTGGGTCAATTGATAGTGGTCCAAAGGAAATATTCCATCCATTGTTCCCACTTTCTCATTCACATACAAGTTACTTAATTGAGCCACATTAATGTAACATAATTGTGAAGATAATGTATATTATTTGGGATGGTGTACATGTACTCCAGCCTCTTTGGAATGAATTTGCACGTTACACGTAGTTTTTCTTATTTACCCAAAAGCTTTTTTGTTTGTATCATAATTTAGTTCATGTAGTTCATGTGAATGCGCAAGAGAGAATTTTTTTGCCTTTTTTCCAAGAAATTACATAGAATATCTTTTATATTTTATTTTCAATCATCCAACATGATATTTCTTTTCTGTTGGGACAAGATTTTATTTGTGACTCATGTTTTTTCAAAATAAAAGATGTGAAAAGTAAGGTAAAGATCAAAATTTAATTGACATGATCCATGCTCATCTATGAAAATAAATATTTATATTAATTTGTTTAGAGGTATTTGATTGAATATTGATATTAAAGGTGGGTGTTTGTATAAGTAAAGAAATATTTGGATTGGAGTGGAGGTGTAGTCTTTGTGCTCCTCTTAATAATAGGTTTTGTCTCCTTCCATCTCAAACTCATCTAAATATAGTGTATGTTTATTTAGAGTTTTATTTTCTTTTTGCATTATTTTAATTTATAGTATTTCTATAAGTTATACCATTTCAAGGCTTTTACTCTATTAGTACTATTTGTTTGGGTGGTTGGGATGGTACCTTTGCTATCTCGAAACTTGTGTAATAGACAACATTGGTGTTATTTGTATCCCTAAGAAAGGAATTTCTTTAATGTACTATCTATTGGAATATGTATTCTTGTAATATGTCATGAACTATCAAAACTAGTTAAGTTTAAAAGTTAAAACAACTATTTCAATTTGCAGCTAAAACAAAGCATCAATATTAGATAAAAAGAATATTAAAATAAAATAAAATTGCATGCAATACTATTGAATTGCCCTTTCATATGTCCATGATATTCTCTTGCATGATTCAACTGTTGAAGTACATAAATAGTTAGGATTTAATTGTATTAAGTTGATTGATACCCAAAAATGGCTTAGGATTGCGTTAGATTTATAGGATTTTTGATTAATGGATGAATTGTTGAGATTTCTTGAAAAGATCAAGGGCTAAGGTTAAAATTTATCTGTCAAGAATGAAGAGATGAACTATTGTCCATATAGTTGGATAAGTGGAGACGAGTGGACAACTTTCAAGGTTTCACTTGTCGTATGTTTGATTTTAAAATTGAAATCAATAATTTGTGTGCACATAAATCAAAATTAAATAAATGTAGGACATTTATTTAGTTTAACATGAAAGCAAATTTTTAGGAAAATATTAATTTTTTTAAAGAAATGGTGATTTTTAGGGGAAGAAATTTAATTAATATATGTGGTAATGCATATTAATTAAATAATGCAATATTATTTGATCAAAATTAGTGATGAGGGAATACTATGTAAATAATACTATATTATTTAATTAATGGAAGTGCTTGAAATGGTGGATTATTATGGAAAATGATAGGTGATTTAGGAGAAATAAAAAAATCAATAAAGTGTTGAAATTAGGTGTCTACATTTTTCCCTTCTTCAAAATAACATTAAAATAATATAAAAAATGATGATGTGATAATGCCCCCTTAATAGGTAATGAAGGTATAAAGATGTTCGAAGGACCTTGTGAAAGAAGAAAATGACTTTGGAGGAAAAAGAAAGAAACAAAATACATTTGCAGAGTTGTATCATTATCTATTTGATTAATCCATGAATATTATGCCTTTCCCCCTATATTTTGAAATATCCAAATGTGATAAGTACAAAGGAAGATGAGACTCCTAAGATCATATTGAATAATTCTTCATGGAAAGCTAGGAAGTATATTGCAATGATAAATACCTGCCTCACTTTTTCCTCCATATCCTAGTAGGACAAGCCCTTGACTGGTTCATCCACCTTTTTCGAGGTTCCATCTCAACCTTTGTGGATCTATATAGAGTTTTTTTTTCTCATCTATCCTATAAAGTTAAACATGAGATCAATATCCTAGATTGTTATAATTCCCAACAATATAAATGGTAAGATTTTTGCAACATACTTTCAATGGTGGAGAGGTATTTATTAGTGACATTCCTTGGTCAATACCTAAAAACAACTCATTAATATTTTATAGGTAAAGGCTTAGTCAATATATACAAGGAAACTAAAGACAAATACTTCATTAACAAGCCATAATTTTTGGTTGAAAATAAGAATATTGTTAGTAATGATGCCATTAATACTAAACATGTACAAGTAATAAACACATAAAAAGATCAATAAAAGTACAACAACATCTCATGATGTCAACATAATTTTAGTCCCTCAAGGACAACCTAAAAAAAATTCTCAAAATAATCACCAAAAGATCACCACACTTGGGGAACTAATTATGAATGTTGTGTTTTAGAGGCTTAAGCAAAAAAATGTCAAATACCCTATGACATTGTTGGAACTACTTTTTTTTATGTTCCATTTTTTATTATTCTATATGTCATAAGCCTACATTTGGCCATATTTACACATTTGTTGATAATTGATCTAATACATCAAATCGAGATGATCCCTTGCCAAACTTCTCAACACTATTAGGTAGAACAAAAAGGATTAGGCCTAGTTTCTTCTAGAGTTTTTTATTAAATTTTATAAGATAAGAATGTTATACTTTGCAAGTTTTATCCTCTTGATTAACCCATATGTAGTTCAAATAACATTTTTTTCAAAGTGTTTTCAAGTTGGCTTTTCCCATAAGTTCTATTTAAATTATGAATATATGCAAATAGAAAAACAAATAGAAAAAATGACTAAGTATAGTTTCAGCAAGTTCTTGATTTCCTAGTTGAACTTCGACTTTTAAACTTAAGTAATTGGATCACTTGTATTTTATGTGCACCTTCTCATTGGTAACTATCATAATGACATCATCAACCCTTTGTTGAGACAACTCATTTCTCATTTGAACTAAACCTTTTGCAAGGTCTTATTCATTTGATTTTTTATGTTTTTTCCTACAAAGTCTAATTCCATTGCTCATTCGTACATACATACAGCTATGATGTCATTTTGACACCACCCCACCATTTAGATGTCATCATTATGTCACCTCATCTCAAGCCCCCAATCCATTGATGATATCTTGCTAGCATTATCCTTTCTAAGGTCGTTATCAAAACTTTACATGTGAACTAGACATTGAGACCGTGAAGTTAGTGGGTTCAACTGCATTTTCTTAAAGAACTAGTTGAGTGACATTTTTTGTAAAGATGGTTCAATTTAGGAAGAAAATCTTGTAAATATCTAGCTGGACTCAAGCAGCAAAATAGCCAAAATTTCACTATTAATTTTTTTCAACGGTGCCCAGCTACTATATTTGATCTACTAGTTCCAAAATATAAATTAGATTTGAATGTATCCAAAAGAGAAATTGACACTTACCTATTCTTTAATTATTATTTGTAGATGTTTTATGTAGAAAAGTCCGGGGATAAGCCAAGCCAAGTAGCAAACTCAACAAAAATGAAATAAAATCATTCATATACCATGGGGAATGAGAAGCTTGTAGGCAAATAAAAAATAGCTTTCACTAAAAATAACTTAGATATGAAAATATTTGCATAGCAATAAAATATTACAGACAATTCACTTTAAAATAATTCTTCAATATATACATTCCTCAAATTTGATTAGATAGATTGAATCAAAAGAGTCTCATTTCCTATGCAGCAAACTGCAACTTATTTACCCAAACTAGGTGTTACTCTCACATTTTTCACATCAAGACTTTGCTTGGCATTTTCTTCATACATGTCTCTACTTCATGTCCTAGTTTACGTATCAACAAAATATGGAAATAAACACATTTTTAAATCATTTTCTTCTATCAACTATGGCTCCTCTCTCTGATATGTTTTGCAGCCTCCTAAGAAGCATTCAATTCTCCTGACAATTTTTTTCTACAACTCTAAGTCCCTTATTATATTTCTCTTCCCTTTCTATCACCAACATTTTCTTTTTAATTATGCTCTTTTAACCCCCTTTTGCTCACTTTTTTGCTATCCCTGCCTCTTTCCACGTACTTGAAAATCTACTTAATTTTCTTTTCATAATTCTCCCTAGTATTATCCTTGCAAAAATATTTGAGCCCAACTTTCACCAACTTTCACCAAATATTTGATGCTTGAAACTACAAAAAAAAAATTAAAATCCACACCAAAAATAATATGGGTCCCGACCATGGCTTCTCCATTGTGAAATTCAAACTCATGATATTTTGGCCCTAGTGGTTCCTGCAAAGTCACCTACTCCTCAAGCTGCTAAGGTTTGTTCTTTGGTTGTTCTTGCTTTGTTTGTTGTACATGTTTTTGATCTCTTGTAGGATAGTTTTAGGGTTCTTTCGAGTACAAGACTCATCCCTTATTTGGTCCTAGATTCTCTTTCACCTAACTGCCAGGTTCCCATCTTGGGCTTTGATGCTCCCATTTCTGACTATGTGGTAGCTTTGGTTGGCTCGAACAATACTCAACCTTTTTCTTGTCTTGTCAAATATTCTTAGTGGGTTGTTGTTTGCAAAAAGAAAAAAGATAATTCTCTTACTTTGCAGAGATCTCTAAATTTTCTCCTAGGCTCATGTCTTTGTCCCATGTCTGATTTGTAAGAATTTTTTGTATTTTAGTTGTGTTAATTTTTACTTTGGGTTGCTTAGTTATAACCATACTCTTTTTTCTTTCTTTCTATTTTACATTGTCTGATATCTAATGTCTTAGAGATCTTCCCCACTTAGTCTAATAAAAAACTACCAGTGAACTGAAATTGTTTTGGGTGATGCAAGATTGCCTATGGACCTAAATGCTCCTGCATCAAGTTCATTGTGATTTTCATTCACCAGCATGCCCCTCTTTTCTTGAGCATCATTATTGCTCACTAATACCTAAAAACATCAAATATTGATTAAAGGGAGCTATGCAAATGTCTTAAATACATTTTGCTATGAACTAAGGAGGAAAAGTAGTTCCTATACCTTATTTATTTATAGTAAGAGCCTTTTTTCTTAGAACATGATTCTTAGATTAATAATTTATAATGTATTTCATGGTTGATTCCACTCAATATGACACTAAAACCCACAAATAATCAAGTTTAGATATGGTGAGCATCAAAGGAATGTTCTTTCACACCTCTTAATTTTTAGAATAGAGTTGTAGAGGACACTTGTTGTTTGAGGGTCAGTTGACCTCCCAATTAGGGTGTTTCGATGTGCCACAACTTTCTTACATCTTTCATGCCTTCTTTTCATGGTTATATCTACCTTGGTCATCATTTTTGAAGACGAAGATATTAGAGAATTTTTTTTTGGTATTGGAATAAATTATAGCAAAGAGAAGAAATATGAAAAAAATAAACAAAAGGTTCATAGTTTTCATATCGCGTTATTTTAATCTAGGTATCCTAATTGTTTGGGTTTATCACAAATTTATAATAAAATTCATTAAATTTAGAGATCGATTTATTCAAGGTATATTCAACCTTGATTGACTATCTCCTTGTGCATGGTGTCCATTTATTGATGTGTTTTTTAATTATTTGTCAAGATAGATGACTATAGAATTCTTGTAAGTCTTTTGTAGGATATCTTCTTGGAAAAATAAAGTGTATCCTAGGATCCCCTAGACCCAATAAATTTTTTGAATATCCTCTTAAATTGACATCCAAATTTCTAGTATATTGAATACAATAATTGATAGTACGGTATAGTTATCAAATAACCATTGTTGCTACTTTTTAATTAGTCTCAAGAGGTCTAGCGATGAATTATCTAAGCATCCAAATTAAATATGTAATATTAGGTTCTTTTGTGGTTAAGAAGTTCAAACTTCCTATCATTTCTCTACACAAAGTCTCATTTACTTTTGTAGTGCTATTATCAATAGAAAGTATATTTTAGTATAATGGATTCTTTGATACTACTTTAAAATCTTGTATATTAGACCTCTAGATTAGCTTTTTTTTAATACTTACTTTGAGTCATCATAGTCTGACAAAATTTTCTGCATACTTCAATTGTTAAATCATAATGCAAACTTTGATACCTTTCGTTTCAAATTCTTGTGATTGGCCTCTTTTGATTTCATTAATTGGGTGTGGTGGTGTTTCCAATTGATTGCATGAAGAATTCATATGAGGTAGCCTACTTCAATAAATAGACCTTCGGATCAGTGGCCAACAAATGAGATGCCAACCTAAATGTTGAAGGATATCCTACTATTCAAGCTTTGCAAAAATTAGGGGGGTTACCCTTTGCAATATTTAAGGATATGAACCAAATTACAATGAATATCACAAAAAAAGAAAATTACTTTCAATTAATTTCAACTAGGCAACGCACATTAAAATTTGAATTGGCTAGATCCATGATTATTTAACATAAATTTGCACAATTAAGAGTAACTTCTAACTCTAATCCTACTCCTACTAACAAAAAAGGGAAAATAAAATCAGTATTATTGGAATGGTATCTGAAACTCAATCAAGTTTTCAAACATTGGTGCCTAATTTTGGGTAACATAGTCAAAGTAGAAACAACTACAAACATTTCACATTTATGTGATAATTCAACCATTCACGACTTATATGTACTCATGCCTACAATGAATATAAGCTTGAAAATCACTCCAAACTCTGCTTATTAATCACCATAGTATTCTCTAAATAGCTACAACACATTTAAAAATATTTAATCCTCTATTTAAAAGAAACCTACAAATATATTCCACATCTACAACTAGACTTATAGAGACAAATCACTACATCTTTAATGGAAAAAAAATATGCATATAAAAAGAAAATAGAATGGGAGACAATTTGGAATAATTTTTATTAATTCATTCAAAATGGCTGATACATTCATGAAAAATATTCAGTTCTTGCAAACGAACAACATTTTATTACTCAAACATTTCAGAACCCTTTGTAAATGGCCTTGAAATTCCCTTTGTAAAAAGGAAGGGAGCAAAACAAGCTTCGGGGCAAATTGCATGTGTCAAAATTTGATTCATTAAAACATGAATATGCCATGGTACCATTACATCTTCATATATGACACAAAAGATTTGTGTCCCTAAGGGAAATACAAAGATAACCATATTCTTACACAAAACTGTTGTTGCATGGGCTTGCTGACGTAGCATACTAATGTGTCATATTTGTTCACTACACTAGAGAAAAAGGTTGTTGATGAGGTGGTAAGTGTCGATGTGTAAAGTTCTTAAATTAAAAAATAAGAAAATTAGGAATAACTGAAAATGAGCCTTGTGTAATGACCAAGGCATTGAAATTGGCTTGACCGAGGAATCTATATTGTAGAAACAACTAGTTGCTTTGAATTTTTGAAAGGTACCCATGATTTGCATGATCTATCAAGTTATTTCTATATATAGTTGAGTTGTATCTAGAATATAGTTTATTTCTCCTTACATATTGTCTCTCCCTTCATGCTCTATGTTTGTGCAATATTGGTTTTGCCACTCCATAATTGTTAACTCATTAGGCCACTTGAATTCTTGGAGTTGACATACCTTAGCCAGGTTTTCCATGGTTCTATCATCAAGGATGGCTCTAGTGTTGTTGATGAATTTGATGTATCCTGTATTCACCTCTATGATTTTATTCGCGGTGCCATTAAAGACACCCATCTATAATTTGCTTCCATCATGTAGCATGGAAAGAATTAGTGGCACACACATTTCAAACTCATTTATCCAATCTTCAAATTCACTCAAATTTCCATCATTATTGTGTATATCTAAGATAGACCAGTGTGTTAAGGACCAAAATAACTCCAATTTTCTCTTTGTTTATTGTTCTTTTGTTTCAATAAAAGGTAATTCCTCAAATAATAGATTAATCATCTTATCAGTATGTCATATCTAAGGAGGAGATGTTGGTGCATATTGTGTGGCTAGAACTAAAGTATTCAATATGTGAACTTTGGTCTGCCACCTTTCAAAAAGTGGTTTTAAAAATGTTATCATTTCTTTAAATTGTTGCTTTGCCTATATGAGGGCATGATATTCTTTATGCACTTCTTCAATCTTACTTAGTGTCTTTCAAAACATATGATTCAAAAATATTATCATGACATCTACGACCTTTTCCATTGCAATTCTTATAGCATTGTGCAATGCTTCATCAATGACATCTAATTTTTGTGTATAGTGATTGAGCTTATAACTCAATATGCTTACTTCATTTGTAGAAGATTCATCTTGATTCATCATTGGAGGATGGTAAATAGCTATAGTGCCTTTAGGAGTAGGAGGTTTCTTAATGATTTCTAAGGCTTTCTTCAATCTTATGTTTTCTATATAACCTTTATTGTATGACTCATTCAAATATACATGTCTTTTCATCAAATCATATATTCTCTTTTGTTGGTCCTCTTCTATGGCTTAAGAAAAATATATAGAATGTAGTGAGATAGTGGCTGCCTCTAATGCATCTATGTATCTTTCAAGGTTCTTGTCGCTACCTTTCCCACCATTTCTTTAACACCATGAATCAAATTTGGCTTATTATTGATCGGTTCCTTTGTTCATTGTGCCAATTCTTTCAGTGCGGGGTTATATCCAAATCCCCTTATTCATCTTACACTATCAAACTCTACAATAAACATAGGATCTTCTTGTTTTCTAATATGATTTGATAAGAAAAGCTACTCAATATCACTCTTCTCTCCTTTTATTCTTATTATAATTTGTTTAAATCATTTTTCTTTAAAGTTTCAGACCTATTTAAACCAAAAAAAGCAATAATGGCTTCTCTGCTTAAATTTGCCATAATCAGTCCCTTTGGTGTTCTTATTGTGTATGTTTTTGCATGATACCTCCTAGCGAAGAACATAACCAACTCTGGTTTGATGAAGACATAAGGGACCACTAATTTTCTAACATCTAATGTCCAGTGACTTGATATTGGCACATCCTTGTCCCTATTCGCATAAAAGTATCAAAAAAATCCCATTCTCTGTTGTCTATAATGGAATTCCTACACCCTGAACATCGGTTAGTGAAAAATTTCCTTTTACTCTCCTCCATAGAAACCCCTTGTAAAATTTTGTGCATGTCCTAGTTAAGACCTCTAACATCTCCTCTAGCTTTCTTTTTTAGTTTTTGGGACTTGAGTGGATTGATTGGGGTCTTTAGTAGGTTGAGGAGGGTTTTTTGCAGTAGGTGGGGGTGAAGTTATAGGTTTCTTAGAAGAAGAAGTCTTCTTCTTCCTTAATTTTGGGCTTTCACCTTGAGCAAGTGCTTTCTCAATAGTAGGATATTTTTTTTGAGTGATTACAATGAACTACACTAGGGTTTTAATAAATTTAACTCTACTTAATTCCCATAGAGTTCAAGATTTATCTAAAAATAAGGTAGGAAATAGAGTGCAATTATTGGGATTTTTGGCACTTAAAAACCCTACTCCACTAGTGCACAATGCTCTTCTTTGCTCACCATCTCTTCACATTGAAGTTGTCGAAAGGAAAATTGAGAATGCCCAAGTCAAAAAATAGAATATATATATATATATATATATATATATATATATATATATATATATATATATATATATATATATATATATATATATATATATATATATATATATATATATATATATATATATATATATATATATATATATATATATATATATATATATATATATATATGTCTTCATACATCCTTTAATCATCATTAATTTAGTTCATGTGAATGTCAATAAGTGGTAAATACATCGATTTCAAATTTCACCATTGATTCTCTATCAAACAATTACCGTTCATCTTGACTATAGTTGAATGGATGGCACAATGATCAATCGTTCAGTGCATACTTTCTTTCTTCTAAATGACATGTCTTGTGGGCTTGGACCATAGTTATGCTTTGTGTTTTCTTCCAGTGAGATAGCAAGGAAAATTTCCCTCTATATTGCTCAGCCACAGTAGCCCACAACCCATTTCTTGACTATAGTCAAGGCCTGTGGGGTAGCAGAAAACTTTTACCCTTTAGTTCCTCATTCCCTCTATCTCATGGTACCTCTTTTACTTGTTGCCAACTTATGCGGGGTATCAGGGTGAATACTTTAACAACCCACTAGCCCATAGTTCATAAACCTACATTAATTTGTCCATGTAGGATGACAGGGTACACTAGCCTTCAACCACTACATGTTTTATGCCATTGATTTTGCCAACCTGTAGGTTATGTTTAACTAGTATTTCACCTACAAAGCTGTGGGGATACATTGCCTTTGTCTTCACCTTATCTTGCCAGCTTGCGGCCTTTCCTTTACTGACTTCACACACCTCATCGGATAGCAGGGTATGATCCCGTTAGCCCACAACCCATAATCTGACCAGAGTAAAAAAACATGGGGGCATGGGGAAACTCAAGTAAATATTTGTGCACATAAGCATTGTTATGATTTAATAAAGTGTCATAGGGCAATTTTTCCTAGGAATCAGGGAAAAGCTAGCACAACATCAAACATTAAACCCATGGAGCTGTTATGACTAGTGAATTTCTTAAATCCTAATACAAATGGGTTGGTAAACAAATGACAAGATATAGACTCAAAATCATGACTAATAGCCCAAGTAACCAGCCCAACAAGTCAACAAATGATTATAAAAACATGGAATTGAGAACTCTATATGAGGCAAAACCCCTGACACTTGGTTAAAATATTAAAACCCTAACTCAAGCATATGAGAACCAAATAACTGACCTGGAAAAATTGTCTACAAATTTTGATAGTCCCAACAATGACTCTAGTTGGGGACGCTTGATCACCTAGGTCAAGATGAGAATGTAGAATCTCTTGGGGTATAGACCTAACAACAAACATAAGAAATATATATACAAAATTTACAATAAAATACCATGCATGGAAAGAAAAGTTTAAGCAAAAAAATTCTTGAGGAATTTTCCATGCACTGGAAATTCTTGAATTTCACCTTCCATAATTTTTGGAAAGTGTGAGTCATCTCCATTCTTCAAAGAAACAACAAAAGCGCCCAACCAAAGAGTTTCAAATTTCACATACATACCTTTTTCCTATCCTCTTGCATTCCACATCAACACCAGATCATCAATGTTGAATTTTTTTTCAAAATCTCTCTTTTCAAACAAATATTTATTTTGTTGTTGCAACCTTGTATTTCTTTTCTGAGTATAATTCTTGACTTCATCTAACTTCGTTAGTTATTCAATTCTGTCCTCAATTGGCTCGGGTATATCCCAATCATTCTCTTAAATGAACTTGTATGCTGACAACAAGTTGTTTACAAGCAATCTAGCTTGTGTCCCATCTACTAACTCAAATGGTGACTTCCTTATTTCTTTCTTGATTGTAATTCTATTAGCCCACAATACAAATACAAGTTTTGAGTCTGAAGCCTTCTTAATTTTCTCTAGCGTCCTCTTAATGATCTTCAATATGCTCTTATTACTTGATTTGGCCTGCCCATTTCCTTGTGGGTGATATGGTAAGTAATAATAAACTCTTATACCACAAGAATCACAAGATTTAGAAAATTCTTTAGATCTGAAACACATAGCATCAATGATTAACTTGATTGGTGTTCCAAATCTAATTATTATATTTTTCATTAGGAAATCAATAATAACTTTACTGGTAGCCTCTTTGTTGGGATCACTTCAATCCATTTAGTGAAATAATCTATTGCTACCAATATCCATGTAAAAAAAACCACTGGATTTCTCAACCATTTCACCTATAAAATCACTTCCCCATTGATGAAAAGGGGCTTCAACCTGGATAGTCTTAAGAGGTAGTACATTTGAATACTTCAACTTCCTTGAATTGTTTTTGATAAGGCTCACATTTCCTCACATATATGTGTAAGAATTAACAAATTAAGTGGACCAATAATAACCTTCCCTAAGAACTTTAAGAGTAGTGGTTTTGGTAGTGAAACGGACTCTACATACTCTTGCATGTATGTCTTTTAATATGACTTCATCTTGTTTTGGTCTTTCCAAAAAAAATCTCCATTAATAAAAAAATGTTTCTGAGCTTGAAGTTTCAATGTTCTCTTCTAATTGTCTGTTAGATATTTTGGGCATTTCATATGCTTAAAAAAATATAACACATTTGTATACTAGGAAGTATTGTATAAACTATAAAAGTTATCTACCAAGGTAGAAAGATTATTCACCTACGAAGCTTCCAAATTTTCCTCTACCATAACTTTGCTAATCCTTGCCCCTTAACCAATTTGGTGATCTGAATATCAATATTAAATTCATACATTTTATTAATCCATCTACAACTTCTTCTTGTTACCATTGATTGGGAAAAGATGTTCATTACAATAGCATATGCATACACATATTTGTTTGCTATGTCATACTTCAGCTCTGTAGCCTAGAGAGATTTGTTGTAAAAATCTATTGGCTGCTCATATCCTTCAACATTTTTATGAAGCATAACAACTGCAATTGTGTGAAATGATGTGAATGAAAAGATTTGTAACTTAGGTTTTCTAAAGTCTGGAGATTTAAATACTAGAGCAGGCCTCCTTAATTTCTCTTTTGATGGCTACAAAGGCATCAATGAAATCAATTTTGGTTCCCTTTTTCAACATCTTGGAAATAGGCTTTACAGTTTCAACAAAGTTAGAGATGATTCTTCTAACAATATTAATTGGGCTAAAAAAGAACTGAATAAAATTCGTGGTCTTAGGGATGGGTACTTTATCTATTGTTGCTACTCTTTCTATGTCTATTTAGACTCATTTTGAAACAATGTGACCCAAGACTTTACCTTCAGTAAAAAAAAAGTTACACTTCTTAGGATTTAGAGAAATCCCATACTCTAGAGCCTTGGTAAATATTTTCTCAAGATGAAAGCAATGATCGTTTACTCACTTAGAAAATGCAGTTAAATCATCTTGATAAACTACCATGATGATATCAATAAGATCTCAAAATGCTACATCCATAGATCTTTGAAATGTACCACCATCATTTATTAACTAGAATGGCATTCTTACTTACACATATATTCCCTAAGGGGTTGTGAATGTGATCTTGTATTTCTTAGACTCTTTAACCTTTGCTTGATTGTACCCATAAAAGCCATCCATCATTGACAATAATTCACTTCTTGTCACCTTTTGTAACATGGCTTCCATATTTGGGAGTGGCTCATTGTCTTTCAATGAAGACATATTCTATTATTTAAATCAACACACAACCTTATATCTTTGTTCTTATTTTTGATAGGGACTAATTAGAGACCCAACTAGAATGCATAATTGGCTTAATGATCCCACCATCCCTTAGTTTCAAGAGTTCCTCTTGCATCTTTGGCCTTAACACTAGGTTAATAGGTCTCTTCTTGTATCTAGAAGGTTTTTCCTTAGGAATGAGAGGAATCTTGTGCTGAAGGAAAATCCTCTTTGTAAGTTGTCAGGTCATCATATGACAAAGAAAAAATGTGCTTATATTTCCTCAATGCTATGAGCATTGTTCATATCTTCAGACTGATTTTATTTCCAATGTATACTTTTTTAGGAGATGTTATTCACTAAATTTACCTCCTCGAAATCTTCTTTTCTGACCAGAGAAAGTTTCATTGCTTGACCATTATTAAAATTGAATATTCTTTCCAACGCTACAAACCTCTTTGGGATTTTATTAATTTTTAGCTATACTATTTCATTTACAAATAAAATTTCTTTACCATCTACAACTTTAACAAAAGCATCAAAATCAATTTATATAGTCTCATACTCATCTATGTAATGAAGAAAATTCAATAAATCATCATCAACATTAAAGACTTGCTAGTTGCAAATATTTGTCTAGAATAGAAGGCCTATTTTTAACATCAATCTTTGATACCCTTGCTAGAGTGATATTATTACTTTTCAAAGCAATATTTTCTAAGAAATTAATCATGATGTTTTTTATCTCTCCACCCAATCTATACAGTAATTGTCAAATAATCAACTAGAGGCAGATCCATTAATGAACATTGAAAATTTGGGGGTGGATAGACATTGTTCAATGATCTAGATGAAGTTATCTTCGAATACAAATGCCCTAAGGATTCAGAGAAGAAAAATCCAGTTGACTCTATCAAAAGCTTTAAACAGGTCCAATTTAAGAAAAAAGCCAGGTTTTTTATTGATAAAAAGGGGATGGATGTTCTCATGCACCATAATAACAGAATCTAGGATCTGCCTCCCAGGAACAAACCCATTTTGATGCTTGGAAATTAAAGAAGGGATGAAATTCCTAAGTTTGAGCACCAGGATTTTGGGGAAAATTTTATATAAAGAATTGCAGGGACTAATAGGTCTAAAATCCTGAAAAGAGCAGGCATCAAATTTCTTGGGGATGAGGACAAGGAAGGTGACATTCAACTCCTTAAGGAGAGAGTGGGAACTAAAAAATTCTTGAGCCATAGCAACCACATCAGAGAAAATAATTTGCCAAAAATTCTCAAAGAAAAATAGAGGGAAGCCATTAGGGCCAGGGACTTTTTTACCTTCAAAAGAGAAGACCGTATTGCAAACTTCATTAGGAGAAGGGATTTTGGTAAGATCCAAGTTCATATCCTAAGAGATAATGGTGGGAACCTGTTGCAAGATTTCATTTTGAGCTAGAGGGTCAAGAGGATCATCCACACAAAGGAGATTAGAGAAAAAACTGATGGCTTCCTAGCAAATCTCTTCATACTTATCAACCCATCTCTAGCCAATCTGAATTTTATTTATTCTATTAGTAGCCCTATGCTTAAGGGTCATCATATGAAAGAACTTA
>NC_081405.1:511075197-511090197 GCF_030272615.1 Cryptomeria japonica | reverse complement strand
TTTGTATTTGCATATTTTCTATTACCGGCAAATAGGTCCAGGTTATACACCGGTAGGTTTATCTTTTTCAGATCAACATGGCACACTTTGGAGATGATTAATTATTGTTGTAAATGCATTAAGCTGACACGTTCAATTGGTTATTGCATTGGATATTGTTTTGTCTATAAAATATTTATCGTAATATCTTGGAAAGCCAACCTACTAAAATTGGTCCTAGGTTATGGTATAAATGTAAGATCTTATTTGTAAGATCAAATGTGGAATGCAAAAAATAATTGTGTGAAGGTATATGCGAAGATAAGCAGAGCTATACATGTAGACATCATTTGAAGATTGAAGCTAGGTTTTTGTGAAAGCATATCAAAACTACACCGGTACTGAATCCAGCATATGAAGATGCTATTAAGTGCAGTACATTCTTATTAGATTTAACCATCCAATTGTAGTCAGTGTGACTCCCATTTTGTGATTGAGCAGTGAGCTCTAGGCGCTTGGCCTTTCTACATGTGCAGACCCCATTTATGTACACTTACTATCTCCAATAGTATCATTCGATTGTGGGTAAGGTTTCCCACCATTGTTTTTCCCCTTACAGGGTTTCCACATACAAATATTGGTGTTATGTGTTGTGGATGACTTTGTCTTTATGTTTCATACACTAATCCTTACTGGTATAACAATTAACTGTTAAAACTATCTACCGACATATTAAACTGGTTTACCAGTATTAAGCATTTAGTTGGTTAAGTTGTTTTTGGTTTGAATTTATTTGACAACTGATTCACCCCCCCTCTCAGTTGTCTCTAGGACCTAAAATAATTAATGCCTAATGTTAATACAACTTCATGTGTAGTTGCATAAATTATTCTTATAGATCCATTACATTACTCTATACTTAAAGTAACTTTCAAATAGACTGTAATTCCTTCCTTGAAGGAAACCCACATACAGACTACATAATCAAACATTGACAATGAAATTGCCAAGACAAATCAAAATATCCTTAATATTATGATTCACCATTCATGTAACATCTGAAAGTAGAAATCAAGACAATCTTAGCTACAATAATAAATATAGTAATCTATTCATTTGAACTAATTGAAAAACTACTGAGAGAAAGTGTACATTCTTTCACCATAAAACCACCCTACACACTATACAAGACAAAGCCCTATTTCTAGTTCTACTCTCCTCAAAGATGAGAAAATTACAGAATCCTTCTTTATGGCCTTGGTATTCATTTTAAAATCATAAGGAATGTAACAAGCTATCGTCTGTTTACAAGAATGTGTAACATGTATTGCATGTATATGATGTCATAAAATTGTTGGGCTAGTATACACGAAATCTTTGGTGCTGAGACACAAAAAGCCTCCATGAATGCCAAATAACTTATGAGCTATGATACTATCACACATTTGTGGTTATTGATGGAAAGAATACCAAGATGAAATATTCTAAATCCATTTTTTGATAGTAGATATATTTGAGAGTTTTGATCAAGCAGGGATGCCTGACTCCAAAACTGCATCTCTTGTGTCTTTACCCTTCTTTCTCTCTCATTCTATCCATTATAAGGGGGAAATGGTGGTTGGCAGAGAGATGGGAATAATTCACAACTGTAGCCAAAGTCTATAGTTTCACTCAATCCTTTTAAAATCCGTCTGGTTAACTTTGGCTATTTAAAAATCCCTCTAGCTACAAGGCAAGTCATCAATTTTTTTTACTTCATGGCATCTACAAACCTTCAAAAATTTATTCCTCTTTAGCCATATCTCCTTATGCAATAATTAATTTGTACAATCTTGCATTTCATTTTAAAACCTCTACAAGAAAGGCAATAACACTTCCTAAAAATTATCACTAGAAATATGTCTATCTTCTACAATATAAAATGCAATGTGTGAATAATATAACCATTTTGTTGAGGAGTGTTAATTCAAAATGACTAACGACCATATTTCTTGATTTGTGAAGTGTCGGCAACTGAGTGTCAAGTCTATACATTTAGAAATCAATGATTTTCTTGTCATCATTAAAAACTTTCCAATGGTTGACATTGTTAGACACACTAGGTCTATGCACCACTTCAATATTGTACACTTTGTCTCTAAAATCGGGATGTGGTAAGAAGAGGGATGCTGATACAACTAGAGAATTTGACATACTATTTTGGTCTCTACATACTGCTTCAATTGGGAAAGCCTCAAAATGTTCAAGGTAATCCCATACATTATTTTTGTAGTGCCTCAACCTCCCATTCTTCATAGTGTATATGTTCTTTCCTTGTTTTACTACAAGTTCCTCATCTCCTTTAACCTTCAATTGTTTAAATGCATTCTCTTTGATGACTAATAATCCTAGAAGAAATGCTTTGTATTCTACATTGTTGTTTGTATTGTAAATTTCTAGCTTGAAAGTAGAAGGGAATCTATATCCATGTGGGGATATAAGATCTATACCATCTTCAAATCAAGAGGAGGAACAACTTACATCAAATTATAGGGTCCATAATTCATCACACAATATGGTATTAACCATCTCAGTATCTTCTTTAGTATTAGAAGTAAACATGTATGTATGAGAGCTAGTTTGATCACATATAAAATTTTAGACCTTAGATCCCCAAATTTTAACACTATAAATTTTTCTTTAGGCTCAAGTTCTAGGTGAAATTTCTTCCCATCCATAGGTATCATAGAAAAGGATCATTGCATTTGGATTTACCCACCCAGATCTTTGTAAAACATCCTAATCAACAACATCCCATAACTCACAGGAATATCAAATGACTAAGATTGTGAGTTTCAATGCCCTTTTGGTGAACAAAGCTAAAGCAACATAGGCATCCTTGATTTGTCCTAGAATGGGCACTTGGGTGGAATTCATAGAATAACATTTCTCTTTGGAAGATGTAATTTTTTAGATGAAGTCCTTATCTACTTGGGCAAGCATGACATTGTTTAAAGCTCTTGAATCTATGACACAAATGCTCATCCTATACATAGTTATATACAAAGACACAAAGAATGGCTTTGGTTTTTTGCAAGGATTGCTAGAATCATGACTCTCAAAAGGGTATATCTTTGAGTTGAATTCATGAGTTATCTCTTTTCTGAACTCTTCAATCACAGATTGTCAAATTATTGGACAAATATCCATATCAGGTTGCACTCATTTTCCTCCATCATCTTTCTCTTGATCCTTGAAATGATATAATTTTTTGACGTAATATTATGAACTCCTTGTTGTCTATATGATTGGTAGTTTCTAAAACAATCCTGTTGGTCTCTAATTCAACACTGATAGCACATTGCATAGCTATGACCACATTAATACTCTCATTACTAACGTCACACCCTACAACACTCAACTTAGCATAAAGACAACACTATAATAGTAACATACTACAAATATGATCCTTCTAACAAGAAAAATAATAGCATTATAATCTCAATTTACTTTGTAGAAGATGCATGGTTTTTTCTATGTCACAACAACACTTAATAATTTAAACCATAACACATATCTTTAAAAAGGATCAAAATATTCCACCCAAAATTCATAGAAAAATCTATAAATTAATGAGGTAGCCATGTAAGAGGCCTAATATATTATGCATAAACTTTATAAGAGCGAGACTTCAATTCAAATATCCTTTAGAAAACCATGGATACTAATATGGTTAAAATGAAATATTAGGCCTATGGATGCAAATTAATATCTCTATTGTCCATGACATATCATTGGAATATGAATAGCTTTAGAAACAATTTTGATAAGAGAGTTGGACACTGGGATTTTGTTCCTTTGTTGTAATGGAATTGAGATTGTTGTGCAATCTACATTAATTGTAGGAAAAAAAATGATTTCAGCAATGAAGAGTAGATTAGAAAAAGAAATACAAACATAGTAATCTAGATCAATGGAGTTGATATAATGATGAAGCTAGATTTGAGAATTGAAGCCAAAAGTGATTGATATAGGTGATGGGTACCCTATTATGATGGTATCTCTATCTACAATAGGTGATGGAAAGTATAATTAGGAGATTTTTTTTTACCATCTCCCAAAATCTCATCCAAAATAATTAGGATATAGATGCCATTTTTTATAGTCTAGGACATTTCACCCATTTGAAATCTATTGCAAACTTATAGAATTTGGCTTTGTGGTCTTATACAAATTTTCCTATGAAATTTGAAATTGAATGCACAAAAAATGACAAAGAAGGATTGTACTATATTGGGTCTTACATAAGTTAAACCTTGTGTTTTTTTTCCCACCTCCACAATAGCTATGATGATAAAAATGAGTGTCTTTAAAAGGATAAAGAATTGTAGCATCCTAAAATTACATTAATTGTAGGAAAAAAATGATTTCAAAAATGAAGAGTAGATTAGAAAAAGAAATACAAACATAGTAATCTATATCTATGGAGGAGATATAACGAGGAACCTAGATTCGAGAATTGAAGCTAAAAGTGATGGATATAGGTGATGGGTACCCTATTTTGAAGGTATCTTTATCTACAATAGGTGATGGAAAGTATAGTGAGGAGGTTTATTTTTACCATCTCCCAAAATCTCATCCAAAACCATTAGGATATAAGTGTCATTTTTTATAGTCTAAGACATTTCACCCATTTGAAATCTATTGCAACCCTATATAATTTTTCTTTGCGGTCTTATACGAATTTTCCCATGAAATTTGAAATTGAACACACAAAAAATGGCGAAGAAGGGTTGTTCTATATTGGATCTTGCATAAGTTAAACCTTGTGTTGGTTTTCCCACCTCCACAATAGCTATGATGATAAAAATGAGTGTCTTTAAAAGAATAAAGAATTGTAGCATCAAAAAATTAACCCCTTTGAAATCTTGACCACATTTGGGCCCTCAACTTTGTGTTCACATCCTTATGCCTTACTAGGACTTATTTATACTTGGATCATGCAAATATGGCCCTATTTTCACTTTACACCTTGCAAGACCTTTTGATCCTGGCCCTAAAATGGGGTAGGACCAAGTGCCCTGGTCCTCATTGGGACTAGAGTGTGGTGCCTTGGACCCCTTGAATTAGGCCCCTCTTTGGCCCCTTTCAACATTCATAATAAGTTGGAGGGAAGGTGATCTCAATGTTGACCTTTGTTGGAAAATTAAGATGTTTTCCCAATAGGCAAGTATATAAGGAGGTCTACGCAACCTCATTTGGATATACAAGAAAAATAGATGGGCAAAATTACAATCATCAAGCATTCAAGCACTCAATAATTCAAGCATTCATCATCAAGCATTTCTAGAGATCTTCAAAGTTACATATTCTTCATTAATAAATTGTGGAGTAACATTACATCTTTCGTTTGCAAGCATGTGTGTGTGATTAGGGGTTTGTCATGTTCATTCCATTTTATACAACATATGTGATTACATTCAAGCACAAAAGCATCATTATTAATCATTGTAGATCTGAGGCATACCCTTCCATTATTTATTTCAAGTATTTATAATATTTCATTCAAGGTTGATTCCAAACTAGGGTTTGACTTAGGAAAACCCCTATTCCCAACCTATTTCTCTTTCTTTCACTATGTAGGAAATAGGTATGAAGTTGTGATCTTCAAAATAAGCATTATTTGTAGCGACAAAACAACCCATTTTAGCATGCAAAAAAGTAAGAGGACCAGGGAGTCCATCACCATGGTCCCAACATTTTTGGAGCTTTTTTTAGGATTAGATTTGAATTTGCATATACTGCTCATATCTAGGTGTACGAAAAAATATCGCATCTGTAGCTCACCATTTCAGCATATTTACCTTCATTTTTTAACATTTTATCTTAAATCAACATTTCAACTCACAAAAGAGGGTAAAGAAAATTCACACACCCTTGAATCCAATTAGTATTCAGTTCTTATAATTATTGATCTGTGATCAAATCTATTGGATTCACCCCTCTTTTGAATGTAATTGATTCCTAAGCAAAATTCAATTGTTGTCATCCTTCTTGGGGTGGAACCTTAATTTTTCACCATTTTATTTTTCTTTAACCTAACTCCTTACACCTTTAATTCTAATTTATTTTCTCAAATCTGAGTGTGTATGTAGTTTAAAATTCTTTTTTTTCATTCACAAGTTTGATTTCCTTCCAAATTTTAAAAATTTAGAGGTTAAATTCAACAAAACCCTAATTTTTAAATTTAAAATTGAGCTTGTGAACTACTGAATTTGGATTAATTTTTTCAGATCTAAGTGTTTTTGAATTTTAAAATTCAAATACTTACAAGTCAAATTTTAAAATTAAATGGTTAATTTTAAAAATCCTAATTTTAATATTTAAAATTAAGCTTGTGGGTTGTTTAAGTTTTAAATTTACCATTTCAAATTTGATTGCTAATTTTATTTAAAATTTAAAATTGCAATCTTAGATCAAATTTTAAATTTAAATTTTGAAATTAAGTGGTTAATTAAAAGAGCCCTAATTTTTAAATTTAAATTAGCCTTCTGAGTTGCCCAATTTTGGATTAATTATTTCAATTTTAAAATTACAAATTTAGATCTAATTTTAAATTTAAATTTTAAAATTAAGAGGTTCTTTTCACAAGGCCCTAATTTTTAAAATTTAAATTTCCTAGTGTGTAATTTCAAAATTAAAAAGGTTATTTTTACAAAGCCCTAATTTTTAAAATTTAAATTCATTAGTGGGTTGCATGATTTTTCACAATTGTTCATTATCTTTTCAATATCACAAATCAATTTGCTTATTTAATTGAATAATCATTTTTCCTACAATTTTATAATATTCAATTATTTTGCAAGTTTCAAATTTCAATTTCAATTTTCAAATTCAAATTACCATTTACAAGTTTAAGTTCCAATTAAATGTTTAATTTAAAATTGAACTTGTCATTTGCTAAAATTTGGATTAATTATTTTAGATCTAGATGTTTTCAAATTTCAAATTAAAATTTTCATTTACAAGTTCAAGTTCCATTTACATTTTAAATTTTAAATTCAGCTTGTGGGTTGCTAAAATTTGGATTAATTATTTTATATCTCCGGGTTTTCAAATTTCAAATTCAAATTTTCATTTATAGGTTCAATTTACAATTAAATTTAAAAAAATTAGAGGTTAATTTCATAAAAACTCTAATTTGTAATTCTAAAATTAAGTTGTAGGTTGCATAATTTTTCAAGTGTGTTTTTAGATTTAGCTTCTTTCATTTCATAGTTCTATTTAAAAGAAAATTACAAAAAAAAAAATCTTGTTTTACGCATTTTGTGTTCTTTTAGTTCATTTCATTGCAATATTTATCATTTCTTTTCAAAATGTCAAATTACTCTTTACAAGATTATTGTGCCTTTGACAATCTATTTTCTTACAATGACTATCCTTTTGAAGAAGTATATAGTAGAGAAGAACTTGAGGAGGCTCTTGATGGTTTCCTTTATTCTAATCCTTCTAAACCATCATTTTCCCAAAATTTAATATAATGCGTAAGCCATTTAGTAGTGATGTGATGGATGAATTTCTTGACGACTTCATCCTTCCTTCTAAATCATCCTCTAAATCTCCAACAATTTACAAGGACATTATCATGCATGACAATCCACTTTATGAACCTTTACCCTCTATGTATCCTATTTATGAAGAAGCTTTTATGATGAAAGAAGTTGATGTGGTGGGCAATCCTCTTTATCAAGCTTTACCGTTTAGAGATGACACCCTAATGAACCATGATAATTCCACTCTTAAATATTTCTCTTATTCATAAGGAATTTTGGTGCAAGAAAAGACTATTAATATTCCTTTTACAACTCTTCCTCTTAAGGATGAAGTTTTGAAAATTGATGTTGATCTTTCCCCTAAAATATGTCTCTCCTATAATAATACTATAGAGCAAGAGGAAGATATCATAAACACCTTCCTTGATGTCATTTTACATTCCATACATGCTATCTCTTCTAGGGAAGAAGTTTTGATTGACATTGATCTACTCTCTCCCTACTTTGTTTCTACCAATGAAGGCACATTGGTTCAAGAAGAGGTTATGAGGACTTCTCTCGAAGATCTTCCTCCTAAAGATGAATCTTTGAAGAATGATGTTTATCCTAAAATGTACCTCACCCATGAGGACAATTTGGCACAAGATGTTGAAATCATTAGTAGTTTCCTTAATGCTCTCCCTTATAGAGATGTATCCTTGAAGAAAAAAGAGATTAATCAAGTCAATGCCATTCATGTTTCTAGTTATGAGAAGCCTAAACCCAAGGAACCTCTCAATATCCTAAATGCTACAAAATACATATGTGAAAGAGATGTTATGGAAAGACAATTAGAACAAAAATATGGCTTTGAAATACATCAAACATTTAATTCTTGTGTCAAAATGAAATATCCCAATGTCCTTCTCACTTCTCTTTCTTCCCACTCTCATTCTAAAAACACATTGATAAGGATATTGTTGGGAAACTCCATGATATCTTACCAAAGATCTCCCTTTGGGATTTGAATCAAACTTCACTTTCATACAATAGGTTGATCCAAGAAGCCTTTCATAAAGTGGTTCATCATCCTTCTTCTAAACCAAATGATATCTCATTCTCACAAGATGAATTTCCTTCTATAGAGGTTAGAAATAGAGATGACCCCTTATGATTACTCCTCACATTTATGATCAAAACATAATAGGTACCTTAATTGATAATGGCTCAACACTTAAGATTTATTTTTGATTAAGTGAAAAGTATGTTTTGAAGGGGCCCCAAAACCCTTTTACAGAGAGATATTCAAAAGATAAAACATTAAACTCTAGCTAGATAGAGAAAAACACAAAAAAGAGATAGCTAACTAAGACAAAAAGCCAAGAAGAAACCGAAATAAACAAAGGGACAACACAAAAATAGCTAAGGGATAGCCACAAGAAATAGACCTAGGATAAGTTTATGACAAGATCCGATGCTTCTTTCTCCAGCTAGACCAAAGAGGCAGCACAACTCTTCAGTTCTTGTAGCTCCTTGGCTTGCTGGGTCATCTTCCTAGTACTTTCTTGAGTTATTTTTCCATGACCAGTAGCCCCACTTCAAGAGTCGGAACCTTATCCTTGGTTGTATCAATTGTGTTATTTTCTTGATGGATCTATTCTAGTTTGTTGATCATGACATTGAAGCTATCATTAGAGGCTTTCAAAAATTTTTGGTTTTGTTCTCTAATTTTATTTAGGGTATTCTCATGATTGAGTACCCACTTCTCTAGATCATTTAATCTATCCTCCATATCCTTAAATTGAGATCCATACACACCAGTGATATCCTCTGCATCGCTGATGACTATTATCAATTCATTCAGGTAGTTAGGTAGGGTATTGAGCTTGCTTGTTCCAACAGCTTCTAAGGTATCCACTTTCCTGGATGATTCCTCTTGCTTGTTCTTCAAACTATCCATCTCCGAATAGACCCAATCAATAACCTTGTAGAATTCTATCATCCCACTCTTCACAATATTCAGCATGGTGATAGGAGAGTTTCTACTATCTATGTTGAACTCAGGAGTAGTATTATCTAGGTTCTCCACATTATCACCAGTAGTCTAATCATTGGGAGGTAGAGTATCACCTTCCCTCATTGTCTTCCCATCATCTTCAACATTAGATATCATTTTATTGGGGTCTAGAGGAGTTGAATGGACATTTAGAGAATCATTCCCTTTCTCTAGGCAAATATCAATGATGGAGGGCTCTTCTTATTTTTCTTCTTAGGTGGTGGGGTAACATAATCACTATCAGTCTCCATCCCCTCATCATCATCTTCATCTTCTTCAAGCCAATTGTCCTCCTCCTGAACCTTACTCCTTTTTCCTTTAATCCTTTTTCCATATTTCTTTTTTCTGGACCCAGAACCCATATCTTTTTCCTTCCCCTTGCTAGAGCCTTTAACAGAAGTATTCCTATCACCGTCATCTTCCTACTCAATATCAAACCCCTCATTATCACTATCTTCTAGGTTCTTAGACTCATCATCCAAATCTGAAAGCTCAGTGATAGAATGCTGGATAGAGGAAGCCTTGACATGGTTGTATAAAAGAAACACTAACCCTTCATGCATGGGAGGGTTACTATCTGGATTTTCCCTAAAATCCTTAATTCTAGTGTTAAGGGAGCTAAAGAGATAGAAGGGTATAGACACCAGATCTTTATGGTGAAAATGATTCAGAAGCACAAAGTGGTAACCATAAACACAAGAGTATCTACCATCAAGAGTAACATATTGCATTAAAATAGACAAAACCCATCTACATACCTTCTTAATCACCTTTGGCGAGTAGTAGTTCTTGCTAGATTTCACCAACTTGGTTTTCTCAAACTCCTCCTTCGAGAATCGCTTGATAGAAGCCTCTGTGAGACTTTTGTCTTTGTAAAACTTTTTGTCTTCCATAGGCATGCCAGTGACTTCCATGATCATCCATTTGTCAATTTCAACCTTTCTTCCTCCTATGGTAATTTTTCCTTCCTTCCCATTCTTCTTCAAAATTCTGGTAACAGTAGGGTTTTTCCCAACAATTATCTCCATATACCTTGTAATCTTGGTCATATCTAGAATAGCCAATTCTTTTGACTTATATTTCCATTCATCATAGGAGAGTGGCTCAATTCTTTTCCTGTTACCTCCCATGGCGTCAGCTGCCAGATTTTTCCTTTCCTTCACAATGCAGAATAAGGAAAAAATAGAGATCAAATTGCAAAGCAGGAACATCTTCAAAATAGAAATGGGCACACAAAAAGTGTGTGTAGTCTTGTCCACATTAAACGCCAGCTCAATCTTTGAGCTATGCTCTTTCTGATTCATTATGGTCATTTTCATTGATAAGTACGTTGTCATTATTCCTTGCCACTCCCTCATATCCATGCACTCTATCATATATGAGGATGGCATAGGCCTCATGAGGAAGATGCAACTCACCTCTCCAGCTCATCATGTGATCAACATGGACAACCATGTTAATAACTGAATTAGCCACAGTGTTGGTTTCTCTATAATTATGAGATATAACACACTGCTCGAAAGACTTGATTGTATCCCTGGCTTGAGATATGATCTTTTTAATGGTCCATGATGGGGAGGATAGACCCTTTAGGCATTTAACAATGTTATTAGAATCTCCCTTGAGCCAAAATTTACTAAATCCCAATGATTTAACAAGGGAAAGGGTTTGGTAAGCAGGCATGGCCTTGGATAAGTAGTTAGTCTGTGATCCCATGGGGAGTGCCACCACTGCAATACAATAGCCAACCTCATTTCTTATCACTCCCCACACCCACTCAGCCCTAGGTTTCCTTTGGCGTCCCCATCAAAATTAGCTTTGATCCAACCAGTCAGAGGAAAAGACCACTTACTACTTTCTCTCTTATTTTTCTTGTCATCTCTATCTATGGAAGCATAAAAATTTATGTTTTTGAAGAGGTCCAAATCATCCTTTCTTTTGAAAAGAAGAGGCTTTCCATCAGCTTTCAAATTTTTCACAATGGCCCACTTAATTTTAGTAAACACCACTTCAGGAGAGGAGAAGGAATTTCTAAAAATCATGTTCCTTTCTTTCCAGATTCCCCAAACCACATGAGGCAGGGTGAGGTCCCATAGAAATTTGATGGATTTTTTTAAGGAAAGGCATCTCCAACTAGTGAAACACTCTTGAATAGAAGCAGGAAAGACCCAATTTAGGTTTCAAATCTACAAAATTTATGACCAAATAACATGAGAGAAGGGACATTGGATAGCTATATGGTTAACATTCTCTTCCTCATTATGGAAATGGTAGCACCTATTGGGTAGGTGGAAGCCTCTTTTGCAAAGATTATCAGTGGTGATAATTTTATTCTGCAGAAGGATCCAAAAAAATATATTGATCTTGGGAGTAAGACCATGAATCCAAGCTTTAGACTAGCAAGGGGGGGGTTCAAGAGAGTGGGAAAACAAAAGAAGAACACAAGAAACTGAATAACTACCAAAGGAAGTTCCCACCCAAATGATTTTATCTTCAAGCAAACGGTCCATCAAAACAAAATTAAGCAGAATCATAACAGGGTTAAGGGTTGGGTCTATGGAACTTAGATTCACCCTATAGTTATCCCTCTAGTAATCAGCCACCTTAGTACCATATCTAGCCTTGCACTCATAGATAAGGGGAGAAAAAAAAAACTTGTTGGAGAGGGGGTCTCCAACAACCAAGAATCCTCCTAGAAATTGACTTTTCTACCATTACCAATAGTCCCTGTTTTATCTAATCTAGGGACCATTTTAGTTTGGACAACATTATTCCAAATTACAGAACTAGAAGGGGCTTCATAGGAATTTAAAATATCTATAAGAGATGTCTAAGGTTGCATATATTTGGCTTCCTGAATTGAATTCCATTCACTATTTTTTCCAAAGAATCTCCAGATTTGTTTGGCGAGAAGGGGTTTATTAATGATTTTAATGTTTCTCAGACCAAGGCCACCCAATTTTTTAGGTCTACAAAATTTGTCCTAGGCTATCAAAGAAATCATTTTCCTCTCCTCAATGAGGAAGGACTTTTGAATATTTTCAATAGCATCAACAAACTTGGTCGGAATTCTAAACAAACTTAAAGTATACACAGGAAGACTCTGGAGGGGGGATTTTAATAATTGGATTTTCCCCACTTGGCTCATAAGGGAACCTTTCCAACCATCTAGTTTTTTGTGGAATTTATTCACCAAGCTACTCTAAAATGTCTCAGGGGGATTTCTGCATAGAGGGAGATCCAGGTAGATAGAGGGGAGCAAGTTGATCTGACAATCCAAAATTCTAGAAATTCTTCCTTGCCTGCCTTCAGGAGTGTTGAGGAAGAAGAGGGAGCTTTTCATCTAGTTAATCAGCTGACCCACGGCTTGGAAATAGTTGATCAGAGTTGATTTTAGGTTTCTGGCTTCCTTGATAGTAGATGTGCCCATCAACACCATGTCATCAACAAATTGTTGATGGGAGTAGATCTTGTTAGCCAACGACAGTCTGACACCTTTCAGTTGACCTTCAGAAACAAGTTTGTTGATATATCTACCTAGACTTTCAGCCAAGAGAACAAACAAAATAGGAGATATAGGATCCCCTTGTCTGAGACCACTTGAAGACCTAAAGAAGGGGATAGGAGAGCCATTGACAAGAACTAAAAGTGAGGGAATAGAGATCAGTTAGGAGATAAACTAGATCACTCTCTCACCAAATCCAAAAGCTTTAAGGATTTTAAGAAGAAATTACCTATCCACTCGATCATACGCATTTGATAGATCAAGTTTCATCAGGAAACCTTGATTTTTGGAGACTTCCAGGGAGTGAATAACCTCATGGACCGATATGATGGAATCCAAAATTTGCCTTCCAGGAATGAATCTGGTCTGTTGAGGAGAAATTATATCCGAAAGAATAGAGAGAAATCTAAGGGTGAGTACCTTAGATATAATCTTGTAAAAGGAATTACATTGATTAATCGGTCTGAAAATCTCTATAGAGTCAGCACCCAGGGTCTTAGGGATAAGGACGAAAAATGTGGCATTGATTTCTTTCAAAATCAGCTTAGATCCAAAGAATTCTTTAATACCCTTAACAATGTCTTAGCTAATAATGTACCAAAAATGACTGAAAGAAGAACATCGGGAAGCCATCTGGGCCAAGGGCTTTATTACCTTCAAAGGAAAATACATCTTTCTTGATCTTAGCATCAGAAGGGATAGCAGAGAGAAGTTTATTCTAGTCTCTCCCAATCATCTTTGGGATAGCAGCAAGGAATAAATCTTGTGCACTTTTATCCAAATTGCAATCTGTCATAAACAGAGACGAGAAGTAGGATCTAGCTTTCTTTTTTATTTCATCATCCTCAAAGGACAGAGTCCCCCCTATGGATATTTTTGATATTCTATTGGCCGCCTTGTATTTCATGGTAGTCATATGAAAGAATCTTGTATTCTTATCACCTTCCTTAAGCCATAGAGAATGGGAGTGTTGCTTCCAGAATATCTCTATTTTTTAATGATATCATGATACTTAGATAAGACCTTGTTCTCAGAAGTGATAGAGACCTCACTATACCCATTAGCTTGGATTTTGGCCTAAATATGCTTTAGATCAAGATAGATCACATATTTAAAGGCAAAAATGTCACCAAAAACTTCCTTATTCCTGATTCGAGCCAATATGAGGAAGCGCATCAAGAAACAAATGTAATGATTGAACCATTCAATAGAGATAAGGGCCCTATCAAGTCTCACCTGGATAGGATCGGAGCTAATTCTTCTATTAGTCCAAGTATAATTAGAACCTTATAGATCCATATCATGGAGTGTCCGATTATCAATGAAGTTCATCAAATCCATTCTACTATCAAGCTAAGAAGGAATCCCCCAGATTTCTCATTCTCCTTGAGGAGATTGTTAAAGTCTCCCATCACCAACCAACCTTCATAATTGAATTGACCTTTGATAGAGTCTAACTTATTCCAAAATCTAGTTCTTCCATGTTTAGAATTTGGGGCATAGATATTAGATAAAATCCAAGTAGTCCCATCTTTAATGTGATGAAATCTAACAGATGTCATATTATTGTCAAGCCAAACAAGATTCCCCTGGACATGTTGAAGGGTACAAAAGAGAGAAACACCTCTAGAGGCACCATCCAAGCTACTCCCAAAAACCCCACAGTTCTTAAACACTTTGATTTTTTCCTCTTTATCCCTAGGCATTTTAGTTTCTTGAAACAGAACAATATCAGGTTTGTGATCACTAACTAATTTCCTGAGAATCTCCTTTTTATGTGAACCATTAACTCTATGAATGTTCCATGAAATAATCTTCATATTCATTTAAAAGAGCATACCCCATGGATGGTCAACTAGGTACCATCCGCTATATTCTTGCTTGCTTCCAGGTCCCTCATTTGAGTAACTCATCTCCTTCCTAGCATTGTTGGGTTTGAACCCACATCA
>NC_081405.1:511042697-511074697 GCF_030272615.1 Cryptomeria japonica | reverse complement strand
GATAGTGGATCGCAAACTAACTTAATCTCAGAAGATGTTGTAAAAAATTTGGGATTGAAAACTACTCCACATAAGAGACCTTATCCACTAGGTTGGGTTTGTGAAAACAGTAAATTGCAAGTAACAAGGCAATGTACTTTAAGGTTCGCAATCTCAAGTAAGTATGTTGATAAGGTATAGTTTGATGTGGTTCCACTAGATGTTTGTGGAATAGTGTTGGGTAGCCCTTATTTGTATGATTGGAAGGCTATCTTCTATAGGGAATTTAATCAGTACCATTTGTTTAAAGATGGCATCAGGTATATTGTACACTCTCACAAGGTTAAGACTAATTAGTCTTTTACAAACACAGGGTAGTTGAAGAGGGTGATTAATGCAAGTAAATATTTGTCTCTTATGTCTATCAGGTTAGGTGATCCTAGGCATGAAATTGAAGCAATCAAGGCTAATCAAGCTTAGATGTCACAAAATATGCCAACGGTACAACATGAGGAGACAAAAAATGAAAGCATTGATGATCCAAGTCCTTAGCTTATGGTTGGGAGATTGGAGGTTCCGTTGGTAAAAAATGTTCCTATTATAAAAGGCAAACAAGTTGTTGATTCATTTGCTTTTGTATCTACATTGTTATTCATCTTGATATTAATCAATAGTTATTGGTTAGTAGTTGGAGCAACTGATGTAGATGCTTATGGAAGTGATACAGTGATGTGCATGTTCAACAATACTGTTGTAGTCTTGATTGTAGTGATGAGCCAAGTGTACAGATGGATAGATGATACAGGACAAGTGGGGAGGGCATGCCCTCACTTAATTTCTAAATAAATGCAACTTTTGGAGGTCCAAAAGTTTTCTAGTGGGGAGGATTGATCTGGTGGATAAGTTTTCCACCAAAAATGGTAAATGTTTCAGTAGATACAGAAGTGATTATTCAGTTAAGTTTACCAAAATTGGGGTTGAGAGATTCAAACCCCCCAATTTCTCACCTCCGACTTTTCCTCTCAACCACTACACCATGTGATTCCCCCTATTATTCACCATAAACCAAACAAGATAAATGGACCCGATAATAAGGAATGGAGGCTAAAATTATGTAAGCCAATTAAACTTAATAAGCCCCATTTTATAAGGTATTTTTAAAGATATACTTTTAAATTTGGGAGATATTGGAGATAAGGATATTTATTGTTGTAAATGGGAGATATGGGGAATATGTTTGTTAACCCAATTTTAGCATGTAAAATTGTATAAAATGGGGGTAAGTTGTGAGCTAGAGGTAGTAGTGAATTGTGAGGAAATTGGGAGAGAGTTGAAGATTGGAGATTTGGTGAGAAAATTTCCCTAGCTCAAATTGTACATAAAATAGAGCTTTTGGAGGTCCAAAAGCTTCTCAATGGGGAGGAATGATCTAGGTGGATCTAGAAAAACCTAAAAAATTCACAGTCTCAAAATCTCACAAAAATACCATCATTGTGTAGGGCTCATCGACACGGTTCTAACACAACTTGAATGGGCTCAAGAGGAGTTCATATGTAGAAGTTATTACCAGTCAAAGTTTTGGTCAAAATGATGACATGGCATCACCAAAATGTGACACTTGGCATGACACGTGGCATATGACATGGAAAGAGTAGTGAGTTGGCAAAAATATGGATTAAACCATAATTATTAAAAGAAAAAAAAATGGTTTAAAATAAATAAATTAAGGAGGATTTGGTGGGATTTAATCCCTTACCCATGCCTTAAAATCCTCTTGCCTTACTACTCTTTATGATAAAAGGAAAATCCCTCCGTTTACATAAATATTTAAATAAGATTTAATTATCCAAAACATAAATTTTTATAAGCCCATTTTATTAGGAGAATATTAGAGGCTATTTAAATGGCTTTCCAAAGATTTCAAAAGATTTAAAAATGTCCTTCCCCTATTAATAAGGGGATTAAAAAAACTTATTTAGTACAAAAATAAATTCTCAAATGTAAAAGCACAGATAACCTTCATAAAGGCTAAATAGCATATTGTTTTAAAACAAATTGGGAGGTTAATGTTAAATGAGATTTATTGTATTTGTTAGGAGGAGATTTTTCAAGATTTTATATGTAAAAATGGAAAGATAAGGTGATTTTGCAAAATCAATTGGTTTTATACCAATTTGGGCAATTTTCTTGTATTAAAGGGGGTAGTGTAGGATGGAAAATTCATTGAAGTGGTGATAACTTGGAAGAATTTTCATGTTGTTTGGAAGTGGAGAATTCTTGGAGAAGAAATACAAGGTGTTGATTATTACACCAAAAATTGTAAAGGAGAGAGATTGTGAGAAATTCTTATGCAGGGTTTGAAGCTTGAGAATTGTAAGAGGGCATTTTCAAGTGCTTGGCAATCTTAATAAAGCAGTCCAACATTAAGAAGCCGATCCGGAGACGTAGTCCTAATTGGACGAACTCTGTTATCAATCTGCATTTGATCCTTCTTCTCTTTTGTCTTCTAATTCTCTTTTATTTGTTTCAATTTTGATTTCTTCTTTAAGTTATTAATTATCATTATTAAGTTTTGCAAAGGATTAAAGTGAACTTATCTTTTGTAATTTCAATGGTTAAAAAATATAACCACACAATTCTATTTGCGATTGGGATAAATCTGTAATTTAAATTAAGCACAATTTTATTTAGCCTTAATTACAGATTAGTTATGCAATAGCATTCCACCTTACAATCCAATTAATTTCAAAAATATAATTTTTGATTAAAAAATTAGATTGACTTAGTATATGTTATAGTTTTAATTTTTTCTTCCATTTAAGGACTCAAAATCAAACTTCCTTTCATTTCTTTCTGATAAAAGTTTAATTGTTTGAAATTTATATTTAATTTGATAAAATTGATATTTCCCAAATCTTTATTTCATCTTTTGTAAGTAAATTTTCTTTTAAATTTTTATTATTGTTTTAAATAAAATTTTCTTTTGATTGAAAGCATGGAGTGTATAAACATTGGGCTAGGTAACATAAAAAGGTTGAAATATTTATATGAATATTTTCTTTGACCATTCTTTATATTTGTATAAATCTTTTCTTTAAATTTTTGATGTTGAGTTTTGTCTTGAAAACATTGAACATTGTTTTCTTGAATTTATATGAATATTAAATATTATATTCAGTTCTATATGTATATTAAACCTTTTATTTTCTTTAGTTATTTTATGTATATACAAGTACGAGCTAAAAAACTCTCATTTTTAGGCATTTCTTGACCATTACAATGATGTATGTTGTCTACTTGCTATAGTTCCATCAATCTCTCCCTCTTGCAAGAGTTAGTATCCTCTTGAGTGTGTCGATGTGGACATACTTGCATTGCTCAGAGACATATTCCCTACGGTTTACATAGTTCTTTACCACTTCAATGTAGAGCTAGGGACCATAATAGTCATGGTTGATTTTTCCAAATTCACTTGAATTTGTATACCTGAGAACCATATAATAAGGGTGTTTCTAGTTAGTCAAAAAATAACAAAATTTCTTTAGATCATACCAATTATTCCATCAAGAATGGAACTCAATGATAAAATAAAAGTAAGATAACCATACATATATGATTATAGATTGCGAATTAATTTATAATAACTAGAACCTTCCTAATGACTAGGACAATTTAATAAGCTATCTTCACTTGCTACTGATTTTATAAATCTTATTATCTAAAAATTTTACCGCTTATTTTTATTTAAAAATGTGACACCATTCCTTGTCTGCATTTATTAATAATAAAATTAAAATTATCCTTCCATATTTTAATGCTTTGATTTAAAATTTCCCCTTATCTAAGATCTGAAAAGTGATGCCATTCCTTTCTGTTTATCTTATGATGTGCAAGACTAAGAAAAATATCCTTCCAGATTTCTCGGCAAGTAGTTTGCAAAATTCTTGGTTGTTTCTTGACGACTAAGAAAAGTCAGCTACTGGAAAGTAGGGGAATTTGAATAAACAATTCTCATCAATGCTTCCAGTCCATACCAACCTACAATCACGTGGATCGCAGATTTCGTAGAACAACACAACATCTGAAACAAATTATTGGTTGGCATTACTCAGGGATTGACTAACGGCCAGCTGGAAACAAATTATTGCAAGGCACCCACTTATACCAGAAAATGAGAGTAGAGGAGAAGCCTGTGGTTCTGATTGCCGGTATAACAGGACTTGTGGGAAGTCATCCTGCACAGGTCCTCCTCAAAGCCAGTTGAAAAGTCTATGGCGTTGCTCGTTCTCCAGAAGAAGACGACCTTTTCATCTTCGCACACCGACAAATACAAACTGAGAAGATGGAGTTAATAGCCCACGATTTGACAGACACAGAGCAGATCCTCCTGAAGCTGGCTCCTCTCACGGACGTTACCCATGTTTTTTGGCTAACCTGGGCTGCCCACATGACATACAACTCCTTGAAGAGCTATACAATGAATCGAGACATGTTTTTAAATGCACTGGAGGCTTTGATACGTCACGCTTATTGCAGAGCAGCACTTGTGGGTAGCTAATAAGGCTTCTGCTCATAACAATGTCTTTAATGGAGATGCACAATCCGCCACGTGGAAACATCTCTGGCCCGTTTTGGCCCACAAGTTTGAGCTCCAACTGCTGAAGAAAGATGGGGATTTTGTGGATGTGTCCATCAGCTTGGTGGATGCCGTGAGGTAGGAAATCGGAAAACATCAAAGAAATAAGAAATTAGGCAACTATAAACTTAAATTGGAATGAAAATAGATCCTATCACATTCAATAAAGGAATGGAAATCAAACATCAAAAGAAATTGCAAACTGAAATGCGGATGTTGGCTCCATTGACCTCCATTGTTTCTCTTTTTCCTCCAAATATGTGAGCTTCAGCTACAACATGCAAGTGTGAGCAAGAAAACAAGATTGCAAATGAATTCAACAGCATGAGTATATTTGAGAAGTGGTTGATTCCAAAGATGGAAGAAATGCATCCAATTTATAGGCAATTTTGAGAGATGAGAAAATTAGCATGAAAAGAGTTAAAGAGACAATTGATTCGAAAATTGGGAAAAAGGATTGAAAGAAGAAGGTTATAACACCTTCTATGTCATAAATCATGACACATTTCCAATGCAAAGTGCAAGGACTAAATGCCAAATTAAGTGCTATGACATGCTGCTATGTCAAGCAATATGACGCATGAGAAATTCATGCCTCCACTCTATGACAAGTGAAGCATGAAAATAGGGACAACTAGAGGGGGACAAATTAGTTGGAAATTAGAATTGGAAAATTAGGAAAGTAGGTGGGAAAAAAAGGAATTAGAAATTGGGAAATTATTAAATGAGGGAAAATTAGGAAATTACGAAAAAAAGGTGAAATCAATTAATAAATTGTCATTCACTAATTAATTCACAAAGGGGGGAATAATTAGCCAATAAAATCAAATATTTGATTGTGACAAGAGGAGACTTAGGATTAAATAAATAGCTTTATTTAACCTAAAAGGGAAATGATGAATAGGATTAGATGAATAAATCATAAAACCCTAGGAGAAAATTAGAGATGAAGGGATCTTGATTAGGTCATGACATGATTGGAATGATTGATGCAATTGATATAAGGTCGATTCAATCATGGTTAAATGATGAGAACTCATAATTGATGAAGTGTCGACATTGGTTGACAAGGATCAATGCCAAATTGATCAATAATTGACCAAGGATAAAATTGATAGGCACCAATTGATGAGGACCAATGACTGATCGATCCAAATTAATGAGAAATGATGATTGATTCAGATCAGTGACAAATCGATCAAAGATTGATAAAATGGTTGACTTGATATAGGTCGAATGACAAAAGACCAATGACGAATAGGTTGCAAATTGATAAGGAATTGACAAATTGATGATTGACAAGGATGCAAAATGATACAAAATGACCGATAATAGATCAAAGATTGGTTGAAGATGAAAAAGATCAAGGAAAAAACCTAATTTGACATCAAGAAGGGTAGATGATGTCCAAATTGACATGATAAAATGATTGACAATGATAAAGATTGAGGACAAAAATCCTAATTCAACATGGAAAAGGGTTAACAATGTCCAACTTATATGATAAGGATTGAAAACGACCAAAGATTGAAAGTCATGATGATGTTGACAAGACCTAATTAAAAATGCAAGAAACACAATTGAAAGAGGAAAAAAGGAAGATGAATAACAAGATGTCGACAAATGATGAAGATCAAGTGTGCGACATAGAAGAAATGTCAATAAGATGTAAAAACCCTAAAGTAAGGTCACACAGACATGTTAGAGTATGGTGCCACAAGCATTGACCATTTTTAAATGCCTACAGACAACATGTCTGACAAAAGGCCTATTTGGAATCACATAGTAAAGAGCAATTCTCTATATTGCACTAAAATTCATGGCTTGGCAGATTGATGGCTTTTGGATATCTTGTTCAAGGTTCCATTCAAGTTGGCATTGGCAAGCGGTAATAATTGCAGAGAGAGTGAATTTTTATAGATTTGATACTACTACATCTCTTTCCTTCTAGATTGATAGGTTGAGAAAGAGTAAGATCATTCTGTAAATGAGAAATTAAGGAAGAGCTTATACAATCGCTATGTTATTGAATTTTTTGTTTGTATGGGCAATTTGACTCCATACTTTTCCTCAACATACAACAAAGAGGAATAAATCTATATTTTATCAGACAAAAGTTGTTTTGTATGGGAAATTTGGCTACACCTTAGAAATCCTTTATGAAGTATATCCTATGCTCATAGTTTTGCTATGAATCGCTCACCATAATTTCCATGCCACCAATCCTACCTAGAATGCAAAAGTTTGAAAAACTTGTAGAGCAGAAAAACAATTAAGTTGTGATATATTGTTATATCCTAATCTTATAAGGAAAACATAGGTAGCTCTATCTTGAATGAACCCTTCAATATTAGTTTTAGGTTTAGTGTTTTGGCTTATTAGGTGAGCTAATTTCATTGAGTGTAAATTATTCATTTATGGTGTAGAGCTACTACCCTTTCTATAGTTGATTAGGGTTATGAAAGAAGCACTTCTAATTGGAAGAAAGTTTCTTGATAAATCAAGAGGATTTGGAAGGTGTAACAAAATTTACAAATAAACATTGGTAGAAAGTAGTGACAGTTAATATGATGATCTCTAATATTAACATGTGTGTAAATATGATAAATTTTTAAAATATCTTTAGGGAAGTTTTTTAGCTCATTAAGGTAAAGTTTTTTTAGGTCAACAACCTTATTGGATTAACTTTATATCTATAGGTGAATGTTTGAGGACAACATACACGTGTATAGATAGACTATATAGATTAGATAATGCAATGAGTTCTTTTGCGTGCCAAATATAATTATTCTCAAAATAATTTCCTCTTTATAGTTAATTTTTTTTTATGTGATTCTCCATGTATTCATTATACAATTGAATGTCCTTAAAAACTACTACATAATTTTCTTTTGATAAAACATGTATAAATTTGGTTCCAAATGGCTGGTGCAAAATGGTAGGAGCTGGAAATTTTTAATTTAATCTCAATCCCAAGCCAATTGGAATGTTGTAAACATTGTTCGATTGACTAAGGATTGGAGTATATCATGACACAAAAAATAGGTGCATAGAAGTTTTTGTTCTTAATAGGGTGAATATTTTTAAATGAGTTTAAATGAGTCTAGGATAAGAATAAAAGTATTGCCATGATTATACGTGAAAGATATTAAATGAGGAATGAATAAATATTGAGTGAACAAAAATTTGCACAAGAATGTACTTGTCAATATATATTTGTACTAATTCATTTCTTTAAGAAAACTAAATATTAAAAAAGTTGACATGGATATAAAAGTTTTTTATTTAATATTGATTATAGAGTAACAAAATACAGGTAAAAAACTAAAAGTTTCATACCCTTAGCGCCCTAAAAAACTCATGCTATGAGAATAGACTGTTAATATTTGACCCTCCTAAATCCCTAACTACGAAGAACTGACAAGTGTTATACATCTCATTAGATACAAAATTATGATAATATGCACAATGACTGATAGTTCACATCCATGCAACCCAACCCATGGGGCCTTCCATCTAGACCAACCTCTAATAATCTCTCATCATGACTGAGTATATCATCTGCTAGTGAATCTAGACTCTATTGCCTCTGATTTCCTCCAAAAGGGCGTCCATGGCACTGGCAAAGGGTGTACCTTCAACATTGAGCCTATGCCATGTGTAGCTGTGAGAGAGCTCATGTACAAAGATCCTAGCATGGCCATCACTCAAAAATATATGGAGCTTATCCTTGTTCAACGTGATTACTAAGTCCACCTAAGAAGAGACAAAATAATCCGTGTCTAGGAAAAGAATCAGTAGGGACCCTCACTTTTCCTTGAAACCTATCTTCATTTCTTATCTTCCATATATATCAAACAATTTCACATGATAATAGATTCCAAAATAAATTATTGTCTTTTTGAAGGCCTTTGATATAACTGGTAAAAATATCAATTAGATTAACATGTAGTGGGAATGAAAAACCAAACATTAACCAGATTTCCTTAGAAATAATACAGTCAAAAAATTATGCCTAGTAGTTTCACAAAATTTACAAATGGTACAAAACACATCTCTATTATGGTCAAATCTGATAGGAATCTTATCAGTAATTAGTAGCCATCTAAAAATCTTTTTTTTTGGGGAGCTATCGGCCTGTTCCATATTGATTTAAACAGCTTACCCCATTGCATGGGCGTCAAGTCAGTATACCAAAGAGAGTTAATGTGATTGAGAATACAATCATTGTACATAAGATAATTATAAACCGAGATGAATTTCAACTTACATAACTTAGTGCCATCACACCAAGAGAGGTCAACAAACCTATTTTCAATAGTTACACATTTTTGGGGAGCTGCAAGGCAACACAAGCATTAAATATCATATTATAAGTTCTCCTACTAGAAGCAAGAAGCTGATACTTACCAGAGAGATCATCTCAAGAGATGAAATCATCATTAACAAATATCTTTAAAACAGCAAATACCTTTGTTAGCCGAACTTCTAGCTGAGCAGCCTTGAGTGAGGGCAAGGGGTTTACCATTGTGGAAAAGACTCCACCATATAGACCTTTCCCCACAAATTAGATCATCCCTACAAACACAATTGTTAGATATGTTGTGCCTAACACTCTCCCATGCCTTCCAGATTGACTTGAATACCAATGAGCCAACAGTAGAGACATAGATTTTTCTAGCTAAGAGATCACTAAGAGGATGGGATTTCTAGTATTTAGCAGTCTTGGGAACACCCATCTTAATATTATTCCTAATAAGCACCTTCCATGGTTTATTTCCTTCCAATGCATGAAATATCCATTTAGTGCTATAGAAATCCCTTGAACTTTAAGATCCTTCAGCCTCAAACCCTTGATAACCTTATCCATACAACACCACTGCCACTTGACTAAGTGAGATTTTCTATTCCCTTTTTCTTCAAATCATAGGAAATTCCTAATGATTTTTTGAGCCTCATTAATTTGGTAATTACTAAACATCCACACTGATGCATAGTAATGCTATATGAGGAGACAATTTTTTGACAAACTTGTACTCTCCCAACAAGTGATAGGCATTGGATATTTCATTTGGTAAGCTTACTTTCAATCTTTCTTTTGATCCAATTCCACATCCTTGAGACACATGGATATAGAGAATAGAATCCTGAGGTATCTAACAATCTTGTTAGGACCCCCCATTGAAACCCATACGGAGCAAGCCAATCAAGAGGGTGATCCAAATGAGCAAGGTAGATTTGGCCTGAGAGATTTTTGCACCAAATGCTTCACAAAACATCTTAAGTTTAATGGATAAGGAGTCCATGTTTCATTTAGCTAGTTCTAGAAATAGTGTAGTATCATCTACAAATTGAATATTAAGCAAGTCAGATTTATATGGTAGAGTAATTCCTTTTACTCTAGGAGATAAGGTGTCATCTCTTAAAAGGTAGTATAATGCTTCTGATGCAATTAGAGAAAGGGAAAGGGAAAGAGGATAGCCTTGCCTAATGGATCTACTAAGTTGAAAAGCCTATAAAATAGAGCCATTAACTTCAATTTGTGCATGGGCATTCGTGAGTAGGACCTGGACAAGGTGACAAAATACCTCGGGAATACCAAATGCTTCAAGTATCATGATAATGAACTTCCATTCAACCCTATCATAGGCCTTTTCAAAGTCAATAACAAACATAGCTACCTCTTGACCCGAACTATTAGCCCACTCCATTGCCTCCCAACTAGTGATCATATTTTCAAGTATGTATCTTCCTTTAATGAAACTTGTTTGAGTGCTACAAATAAGTCTACGAAGAATATTTTCCAATCCGATGGCTAGCATTTGGGAAAGAATTTTATAGGAGATATTGAGTAGAGTGATAGGTCTCTAGTTTTTTATGAGGGCCTTATCCCATTCTTTAGGAATTAATTTAATAAGTCCTCTATTAATCTCAACCCCAAGGGAACCTTTCCCAGTGGCTTCCTTGTACACTTCCAACAAGTCACCAGCAGTCCAATTAATATTGGTTTTGTAGAATTCAATGCATAACCTATCTGAGCCTAGGGCCTTATCATTGTTAAGTGAGTGAATGGCACTTTTGATTTCCTCCACAGAAAAAGTTTGGATTAGCCTCTGGTTATCTTTGGGTGAAAGGAGCTTAGGGATGAGAGAGAAGAATCTCTCCTTGGAAAAGATGGAGATGGTTGAGTCCTTGGTTGTACAGAGATTCTTGTAAAAGGAAAGGAATTTTTCCATGATGTCATCCTCAGTAGAAACCTCTATATCTTCAACCCACAACTTATAAATTATGTATCTTGTTTTCTTCTTCTTAAACTAATTAAATAAAAATTTAGAACTTGAATCTCCTTGTTGTAGCCAGTGAATTATGGCTCTAGCCCTTGCTCCTAAAGATCTATCATGTTGGAACTTTCTAAGTTTATCTCTAGCCAAAGCCACCGACTAGGAAAGAACCACATTACTTCAGTCGGATTGGATATGTTCTTCTGCCTTTTGTTGGTTAGATGTGAGGATAAGTTCAACATGTCTCACATCCTTGGCTTTCTTTTTTCCCACAGTCTTAAGAACATTTTGCCAACCAATCACTGAGGTATTCCATCTAGCAATATGGGAGTTAGAGTGAGAGTTCCATGTGTTAAAAATCCTAAAAATGTGGAGGGCAACAAGGACATTTTGATCATCTAATAACTTTGTATTGAGAATAAATTTGTTATTTCCCTCTATTTGTCCTATGATATCGTCCCTACTTGAGAATTGGGAAATAATGGGGTGATGGTCAGAGAAAGAGGAAGGCCAAACTCTCACTAAAAAACCATTAAGATCATGAGCAAAGGAAAAAAAAAACTTTATTGGCACAAAATCTATCAAGCCTAGAATAAATCCTACTTTTCCCTTATTGGTAGTTGCACCAGGTAAACCAAATACCTATATAGGAGGATCTCATACCTTCTAATGGGTCATACAATCTCTTCATTCCTTTCATTTTGTCCCAAATCATTTTCTCTCCTCCTTTCTAGTCCACTTTGTAACCTGCCCTCTTATCCTCCCACTGTTCAATCATGTTAAAGTCTTCCCCTATGATCCATGGGATGTCAGATAAGGAAGCAAGACATTTCCATAGATTAAATCTCTCCCTATAATCATTAGGGGTGTAGACTATACAAATACCAAATGTGTTATCACTTGTTTTAATGGAGACCCAGATTCCCTGTTACATGGGGATACATCAGAGCACACAATTGAGTCTCTCCATTTTGAATCGACTAGGATCACAGCTCCCTCTTTCCCCTTTTCATATTTGGTACAAAACTTAAGTGCATCTTTCCAGACAAAATTCAAACTAACATCCAATGAAAAACTGATTTCCTTGATTTCTTGAAGCATAATAATGTCCAGTTCTCTATGTTGTTTAAGCATTCTTCTGATAATATATTTCCTGTCAGGAGACTCCAACCCCAAAACATCCTATGACATGCACTTCATAATCAACAACTTCTTAATTGTCTTCCTTAGCAACTTAGAAGCTGCTAAAACACTTGGGCATGCTAGATTTATGATTAGATTTCTTATGCAACAAAGAGTTTTTATTTTTGGATCTTGGAGGTATGCCTCTTTTTCTCCTCACACTAGCCTTTGTTTCAGAAATATCCTCATATAACAAAACTCTCTCATAGACTCCCTCACCACTTGTGATCGAGCAGTTGGAAAAAAGGTCTATCTCAACTTCGGACTCATGATTTCCCAACGAGGAACCATCTTGTGGGTTATCACTCTCAATTATGCCAACTTTGGCAAGAGTGGGGGAGTAATTAGGCTTTGACATGTGAACCAGAGGGTCAACATGGGTGATCCCATAGCCCATATTATAAGGATCGATCAACTTTTTAGACACAGGGGGGTAGATATCATAGTATCAATGTCTTGACAATGGCGAGGGAAATCTCCCTCCTCTCGGGAATCCACATGATCAATCAAATCCTTAATTGGCACAGACTAAGAATCATGAATTTAAAATTAATTTGATTATGGTAGAATGAGGTTATTTTCAGGAGGAGGGCCGATTGTCTCCATCTTCCGCAAGCCAGAGATACCTTGATCTACCCCCTCAAAATTCCTAATTATAGTCTTGACTAAAGATTGCCTATCATTATTGTCATACAAGTTACTCTTAGGAGGAACTCTAGGAACATATTCTTCCATGTGTGACACATAGGAGTATTTCTGCACGTCCACACACCCTAATTTTTTCCAGTGTGAGTTGTTGGGCAATCTTCCTCCTTGACTGCTTTTCATTCCTAGTTACCACCCAGAATCCCATATCTTTTGATTCCACCAACTGCGAGATGGCTTCTAACATAGAAAAATGTGGAGGAGGTGTTGAAGGTCACAAATATAAAACAGTCCTCAATAGTAGGGAGAACTATATCTTTCTCACTTGGGAAGCCTAAAATGGCTTTATTAATGGCATCATTAAGAGAATCAAGCTTGTCCATTAAGGGAGAGACGTCACCCAGATTGGGGGGCCAAGATGAAGGAAAACCATTAGTTTTAGAAGCCTTATTGGTAGGATTATTAGAGGCCCTCTTCTTGGAATCAATGATAGAGAAGGATCTTCTAATGTGCCCTTCCTTCCTACACAAAAAATAAGAATTAAGTCCACCTAGGGTTTCAACAAGACAAGTAAATCATTCATCTCCAAGATTAATAACAATAAACCTAGGAATATCTACACCAAGGTTAACGGAAACAAGAATGCGGGCATCGAGGTGAGGAACCAGGTTCGACGAGTGATCTACCCTTATCATCTACCTATTGGTACCACAATTTGAGGAATGAAATTCTAGAAAATGGGAGGAAGATTCTTAATTTGTACCCAACGAGGGCATGATAGAGCCAAGATTTCCTCATTGTTAGCATCAAATGACCATTTAAGAGCCCTAAATGTGGTTTTCCCCATTTCCCAAATTGATTCTTAAGAATTTCCACCTGAGATTTATTGTCATTGAATAAAATAATGAACATACCTTCCTAAACCATTCTACAAAAAGAAAACTTAGACCCTAATTTATTTACCCAAATATTTCTCATCCAGTCATCCAAAAACTTCCTAGTCGGGCATCTATCAATGTCAGTAGAAACAAAAATAATAGCAATGTCTTGCAGCCTATCGTTTTCCAAATCTATAGCCCTAGCCATTGATTCATTAGGTGAAATAGAAAAGGTAGGCAAAGGAGAGGGAGGGTCCTTACTGAGATTTCCTCCATCGCCATTGTTCCCTAGTTTGGAATCACTTGCTAGTATAAACTTGGCTTCATCTGGAATCTACAAAGTCGAGCCAACAATGGCATCCCTAAAGGTTTTTCCATTAATTCCATCTACCTCAGCTGTAGCAACCAGCGGCTTGATTGAGTTAATTCCCGACCCTATTGATTGCTCGCCCATAGGGAAACATGTACAACAAAAAAAGTAACAAAGTAAAACCACACTCAATAAATGCAAGAGAAATGAATGCAGGAAGGAGGGAAAACCAAGGGCCTTACCACTGTGGAAGAATCCTTACCACCTCCTCCACTTGCAGGAGGGAACCCCGCCATTGAGCCTGGAAGGGCAATCCACATCGACGAAACTCTAGTTGTAGACCTCGTTCATCGCCTCCAACCTCTCCCCTGGATATTAAAGTTTCACTATTATAATTTTGTTAATAACATATGTTAGTTATAATTTTTAATATTAATTCTTCAAAAGTTTCTAATAGATAATGACATGCATTTACAAAATACTATATAACACACACACACATACACATATTTATATTTCTTTAGTGACCAAAAATCTTGTCTTGGATAAATCATGTAATGATAGTAACCTTACATGAAAATATAATAATGCAATGATCTATTATAACCTCTAAGTAACATGAAAATAAAGCATACAATACACTGAGTGATGCACTGCAAAATGGACAATGTTGGTTAGGATAAACACAACACAAGAAACAAAGGAAATCAATTGTTAGATGTTAGTGTTAGGAATCACCAATTAAAAACTATTCTAAGCAAGCATATCAAGAAAGATACTACTAAACAAAAAGAAATCTTAAGGAATATAAAAAAAGTAACTAAAATTCTCCATATGCTCTCTATCATGCTGGTAGCTTCTCCTTCCTTGTTCCTCTCCTCTCCAAGTTCCAAACTAGTGTAGCTCTCAACAACTTTTTGCACTATGGATGCTTATGGAGGTTCAAGATTGAAATGTTTTACTCTAAAATGCTATGCAAATGTGAATAAAAACTAATATTGGATGGTATGATGCTAAAATGATTTATTTTAGACCAAAATAACAAGATATTAATGATTTATGCTAAATGCTCTCTAAAATTCTCTATAACTTAGATGCATACAAGTTTTCAGGATTATGACTATGAATGCTAAATGCTCGAGGATTTGAAAAGCAATGTGAGCTCTATTTATAGGTAAAATGGAGCAATGGATGGTTGAGATTGAGTAATCTCAACAAGGGTCAGGATTGAATGATATTCAATCCATGTGAGGGCTTTCAACCCAATCCCAGGATGGCAAGTGTCAATGTGAGATAGGTTGAGAGGAGAGGGATAAGCATTAAATGCTTGACATGACCTGAGAGTTAATTTGGTAGTCAAGGTCAAGGTTAGGTTGAGCGAATAAATTCTTTATTCAAAGAATAAAGCTTTTATCCAATGGATAAACTCTTGTGCAAAGGAAAAAGGGATAACCATGGTCAAAGCAATAAATGCTTGAGGAGACACATGAGTGCAAGTTGAATTAACCATAAATGGTTATGTAAGAGCCATTAATGGTCATGTAAGAGCCATTGGTGGTTTTGGAAGACTTTAGAGGTTAGATTGTTGAACACACAAAGCATTAAATGCTTTTCAAAGACTTTGAAGTCTTTGAGAAGTGACTTCAAGTTGCTTAGGAATGTGACACTAATTAGGGGATGGATTAGGTTAATTGATTAGGATTAGATAGGTTCTAGAAGAATTTAGGAAGGGCAAGTGGGAGACGGTGGGTGAGGGAAAATAGGATTTTAATTAAAATAAAATTAATTTATTTCAATAAATGTGTTCAAGTTGGATTTGTAGGAAAATGCAAGTTGGGGGAATAAATTATTTAAATAAATGTTTTATTTAATTTATTTAAAATAGAAAAAGGGGATTAAATGAAATAAATATGATTTATTCATTTAATTGATTCTAAATTTGGTTTAATGAATGAATTAAAATAAATTTAATAATTTATTTCATTAATAGGAGAATGTTTGAAGATGAATTAATTAAATATTAATTTAATTAACTAATGGCTAGTGGATTTTTCATCAAATAAATAGCAAATATTCATTTAATTAAACTAGACAGATTTATCTGACTACACTGAGTAAAATGGAAATTGAATTAAAATAAATGACCATCCCATTCAAAATAATGTCCAAAAATTTGTAATTTACATTATACTTACATATTTTATTTATTTTTAAAATAAAAGAATACTTTACAATTTTTGTACATTAAAAGATATTTTCAATAAATTAAAGGGAAAAGATTATTTAATATTGTTAGAGTAATCAAGTCTTCAATTGATTAACTAAACGCCATTTGTTTTATTAATTAAGTTCCCCATTATCTCTTTTACACTTAAGCTAACATTAGGTGCATAATAATTAAATCTTCTATTAATTATTATGTGCAAGCCTAGGGTTTTTCCCATTTAGGGTCTCTTGACCTATTAGAGGTGAATTCTTTTCTTTGTATCATTAATTCCATTACACATTTTTGGTGAATACGAAGCTCACATCTTTTTGAGCATTTTCTTGTGTATTAGTTTTTTCTCTATTGCTTCCTTGCTTCTCCTTGTAACAGGTTTATTCAGCTTGCAGAGATCATTTGGGCTCCTGTGGTGTTGTATTTCTCAACTCTCACATGGTATTAGAGCTTCATATTTGCAGCTACTTGTTCTTGTTTTGAGTATTTTGCATTGGAAGCAGATCTGGGGTTTTTCAGAAGTTTTTTTTGTGTACTTAGGGATAGGCATTTTTTCTAAGCTCTTTGGGCCTAAACAGACCTCACCATCGTGCTCAGAAGGCCCAAAAACCCCTATGATCAGATAAAACTTGACCAATTTCGACACCTGAGCCTCTGGGGGTATATTTTTCTTCTGTACTAGGTCTTACGACCCTCACATGCAATTCAAGAAAAAAATTTCAAAATTTTTGCCTTTTTACGGCATGTAGGCTGAACTTTGATTTTTTTGCAAAAATAAAAAATAAAAACAAAGGCAAAAGTGTTTTTTTGCAAAAAAACTTTTTTGGGGTTTGTTTGGGTCCCCGCCAACCTAACAATCTGGCCCCCACCAACCCTATCAGAGTGGGCCCCGCCCGCCAGCCCCCATTCCCCACCATAGGCCACCACCGCCCTTCCCGCCACCACTACCTCGCCTTCATCACTCCACCACTGGAGCACCACCTCCGCCTAACCTTGCCACCAGTCAACCACCATGGCCCCTCTCTCTTGCCTTTGAAGGGGGGGGGGGGGGGTTGGTTTTTTCGTCATATCTTGAGCATATGGAGTCATTTTTTGAAAAAACAAATAGGCATCGGAAAGCTGGTTCCAAGAAAAACCTCATGGTGTTGGAATATTTTTCCAATTTTTGTGTTTGATTGTACTTTTTTCCAGTCAAAGTGGGGTCTCTTTTCTGCACTTCTGGGGCCATAGAATGGGCAAACAAACTCCATTTTTCAAAAATGAATAGGTGTTGAAAATCTCTCAGCATGCTCTATTTAGTTATGTGATCTTGTTTCTTATATTTTTCATCAGGTATATGAGATTTCAGTTTGAAGATTTTTTGCTTATGTACTACTTCCTTCTTATCAGTATGTACTAGGGTTTGGGTTTATCTCTTGTCGGGGGGTGTTTTTTCTCTCTTTCTATCCTTTATATCAGAAATCTAGAACACCAAAACTCTCAAAATTAACAAACCCTTCTAAATCTTCTGTTTATTCTAAAAGATCACATAATAAAAAAACCACAAGCAGGGACAGGTGCAGAGTTTCATGGTAGATCCTTCAGTTGCATTGTTGACATCACACAACTATCACACCTAGAAGCCTCAAATCATGAGGCTTCTTAGGGCATGAGGTTTGTGGTCTTATTTGGATGAGGTTCAACCTCTATTGTAGCATCCTGATGAGCTTCTTCAACACAAAAATAAGATGGAAGAGGCCATGGGTTTCCTCTCTTTACATGTTTCTGATAGTCTTCTTTTTCACCTTGATGAGTTGCTCACTCCTCATGCTATGTGGTTGAAGTTTGAGTCTCTCTTTGGGAGGGTTAATGAGATCTAGGTATTACATATTGAGGCAGAGTTGGTTTCCTTGTCACCTGATTCCTTTCTCACAATTGAGAATTTTTTGAACAAATTCAAGACTACCAGATTTGTTCTCCAGGGGTGTGGAAAGATCCAGATAGATACAAAGTGCATTCACTTGATCCTTTCGAAGCTTCGGGGTCTTTTTTATTTTTTTTGCCTCTATTTTCTACTCCACCATGGATGGCTTGGGTGCTCATTTCACCATGCCTAGTTTTGATGTATTTTGTGAGCAGTTGTCTCATGAGCAGTCTCACCTTTCTCAGGTAGACATGCTCTTAGGGTCCAAGAACAAAGCCTTGGTTACTCGGTTCTTTAAGGAGAAGCAAAAGCAGAAACTGAAGCCAAAGAAGAATTCTACAGGCAATGGGCATTCCTCCAAGCCACCTCCTAAGTTTGATTATAACCCTCCCTTTCCTCCGAAACAAGGAAATCTTCATAGTTTGGTGAGTCTTCCTCCAAGGCTAAGAAGAAATCAGGAGATACTTGCAATTTTTGTGGCAAGGAAGGACATCCTGATTAGAGGCTTTAAAGGAAGCCATGCATCAGCATCACATCTCCTCACCTCAGGCATCTTCTCCTTCCACAAGGAAAGGTCATGCTCTCACTGCTCGAGCTTTGACCTATGGGTCCACTTGGATTTTAGATTCTAGCACTTCTCACCATATGACACACACTCATCAGTTGGTTGCTTCTCTTGCCTCTTGTGGTACTTCATAGATTGCAGTGGGTGACTCAGTTCAACTTTCAGTCTTGGGTTTAGGTTCTATCTCTTTGGATGGGGGTACTTTGTAGGATGTTCTGGTTGTTCCTGACATCTCGTCCATTTATCAAATTTACCACTCTAGCTTTGGTAAGACAGTTGAGTTCTCACCACTTGATGTGGTTATTCAAGACCTCCTTGACTCTAATTTGGTCATGGCTACTAGGAGTGTTGACACTGCATCTTGCCTTTACAGACTTGATGGATTTGAGCCCTCTGCAGGTGCAGGTTCCTCTCTTATAGTACATGCAGATTCAATGAGTAAGCTTTGGCATGAGTGTTTGGGCCATGTCAATTACAAATATCTTCAACAGATGAGTACATAGGCACTTGTTCTTGGGCTCCCACAGATTTTCTACACTGATGGTGTTTATCATGGTTGTGTGCTTGGCAAGCATCATCGGGATCTCTTTCTGAAGGGAAGAGCCCCTCGTGCTTTGGAACCTTTGGAGTTGATTCACAGTGACCTCATGTCATTCCCTACTCCTTTTTCTGGGGCCAAGTATGTACTCACATTTATTCATGACTTCTCCAGACGCACATGGGTGTACTTTCTTAAGTACAAGTCTGATGTCTTTGATTCATTTTGAATCTTCAAGACATTTTTAGAGAAGCAGTTTAGTTGTTCTATTTGGCGGATATGTATAGATAATGGGGGGGAGTATGTGAATCAGGATTTCAAAGATTTTTGCATTGAGCATGGTTTACAACATCATTTTACTGTTCCCTACACCCCTTAGCAGAATGGTGTCACTGAGAGAAAGAACAACACTTTGTGAGAGATGGCGAATTGTATGATTCAGTCCAGGTCCATGGATTTGTCCTTTTGGGCTGAGGCACTCAATTGTATCAACTACATTTAGAATTAGATGCCTCACAAAGTGATTCAATGTATGACTCCTGAGGAGGCTTGGTCTCATGACGAGCCTGATGTTTCTTTTTTTCGAGTTTTTAGCAGTGAGGCATGGGCATTTATTCCTGATGCTCAGAGGAAAGAAATGGAGTGGAAGAGATGACCCCTCATTTTTGTTGGCTACTGTGAGGATGTTAAGGCGTATGGGTTGTTTGATCTTGATTCTAGAGAGGTCCTGTTTCAAGGGGATGTTTAGTTTGATGAGTGCCTTCCCATAGTGGATACTCTATCTTCAGTGCCTACCCCTCTGCCTACTCCTCCCACTGCATCTCTTCAGGATTCTTTTGAGGATGATTATGATGATGTTGTTGATGATCCAACATCCCCACCTCCACCTGCTCCACCTCAGATGCCCAAGTGGGCTCGCTTTACTATTGAGGTGATAGGATCTATGGCCGGTGATCCTTCAAATACTCGTCGCACATGTTCTCATATTGTGGGTTCTAGTCTTTTGAGTCATGCCATTTCAGATGATCCCCATAAGTTTTTCGAGGCTACAAGACACCCTGAGTGTGATTGTGCTATGGAGGAGGAGTATTCTTCTTTGATGAGGAATAATACTTTGGATCTTTGTCCTCTTCCTAAGGGCAGAAAGATGGTTTGGTATCGCTAGTTGTATCACACTAAGTATGCTATTGATAGTTTGATTCATAAGTACAAATATCTTCTTATTGTGAAGGGCTTCTCGCAGGTTGAGGGTATTGATTACTCCGAGACATTTTCCCCTATCACCAAGATGAACTCTATTCATTTATACTATCTCTTGCAGCTTCTATGGGATGGCCCATTTTTCAGATGGATGTGAACAGTGTTTCCTTTCATAGAGACATACAGGAGGAAATCTATATGGAGCAGCCTCAGGGATTTGTGTAGGATAGTTCTTTGGTTTACAGACTTTAGCATTCATTGTATGGTCTCAAACAGACCCCTCGGACTTGGTATGAGAAGATGAACTCTTTCTTGCCCTCCACTGGTTTCACCCGCAGTCATTTCGATCACACAGTGTACATTCAGCTTCTTGAGGGTGAGATTTTGATTCTTGTGCTATATGTTGATGATCTCCTCATCATAGGTAGCTCATCCTCTATGATTTAGCATGTTTAGCGATCTTTGATGGACAAGTTTGAGATGACAGATCTTGGTCTTCTCTACTATTATCTTGGTCTTCAGGTGATTCAGTCTTTTGATGGGATCTAGATTTACCAACAAAAGTTTTCTCTTGACATGCTTCTGCACTTTGGCATGCTTGACTGCAAGCCTGCTCCCACTCCTTTTCAGTTAGGGGTTGTTTTGATTATTACTTGCCCCACTCCTTCAGTAGATTCTACACTTTACATGCAGTTGGTTGGCAGTTTGTTGTACCTGACACACAATTGTCCTAATCTTTCCTTTGTATTTGGCCTTGTCTCTCGATTCTCCCATGATCCTCATGAGAGTCATTGGCAAGCTGCCAAATGTATTTTGTGGTACATTCAGGGCTCTATTTCTCATGGCATTCACTACACATCAAGGGAACCTCACATTGTTGGTTACATTGACTTAGATTGGCTAGTGATGTCACTGATCATAAGTCTACTTCTAGCTTTCTTTTCTATCTTGGCTCTAGTCCTATCACATAGTCTTGCAAGAAGCAGATTGCTCATGCATTATCATCTATAGAGGTTTAGTACCGAGTTGTTGTTCTTGCCAGTCAGGAGATCTTATGGCTTCAATAGTTGATAAGTGAGTTTGGTTTTCCTCTTGATAGTCCCACTATTATTTGGTGTGACAATCAGAGTGCTATTCGTATTTCTCACAACCTAGTAGAGAATCAGTGGATGAAGCACATTGAGCTTCACATGTATTTCATCGACCAGTTGATTCAAGATGGTTCTCTCATTCTAGAGTACATTCCCATTGCCGAGCAAGTTCCTGACATCTTCACGAAACCTTTTGCATCACCGCGCTATCTTCAGTTGCACTCTATGCTTGGGGTAAAGGAAGTTGTCCTTGGGGGATCTTTATGTGGCCTTCCTTCCTTCATATTTCTTTTAGCATGTTATTTTATCTCTTTTTGGAGAGGAGTTTTTTCCCAGTGGGTTTTCTCCTTTTTCTCCGTTTCATAGAGATTTCATTGTATTTGGGTACCTAATTAGGCCTTGTTGCCAGGACCCATGTTTCTTGCTTTCAGTAGTTGTTCTAGGTTTTAGCTTCTCCCTAAGTCTAGCTAAAGGGGGGGTGCTAGAGTAATTAGGTCTTTACTTGATTAATTAAACGACATTTGTTTAATTAATTAAGTTCCCCTTTATCTCTTTTACACTTAAGCTAACATTAGGTGCATAATAATTAATTGTTTTATTAAACATTATGTGCAAGCCTGGGGTTTTTTCCTTTTAGGGTTTCTTGACCTATTAGAGGCGAATTATTTTCTTTGTATCATTAATTCCATTACACATTTATGGTGAATACAAAGCTCTCATCTTTTTGAGCATTTTCCTATGTTTTATTTTTTTCTTTGTTGCTTCCTTGCTTCTCCTTGTAACAGGTTTATTTAGCTTGCAGAGATCATTTGGCCTCCTATGATGTTGTAGTTCTCAACTCTCACAAATATTTCCTAATACCAATGGTAAAAATTGGTGGGGAAGAAGTAAAAGTTTGTAGAGTTAACAAAGGGGAAAATACAAAACCTGACATAACAAAATTTGTCTACATGCAATTAATTTCAACATTTCATTGTCTCTATCATTTTACAAGGTATTTTGTATTCATTTGATATTCAAGAGTTTTCTCTAACCATAATTCAAATGGTTTTAATAATTTTTATTCTATTTTGGCATTACTTTAAAAAGAAATTGATTAGTGACATTTAAAAATCACCAATGATTTAAAGTGGAATGTTGTAATATCTAACTAAAAAAATAATCAATCTTAGTTTAAAAATTATGTTTGATCATTACATTTCTATGTGATAATGTTCAATTTTTCATTTAATTTTCATGGATTTTCTTAGGCCACAATTCAAATGGTTTTAATGATTGTATTTTATTTTAGATCATTTTAAATAACAAGTGATTAGTGAAACTCCAAAATCATCAATGATTTAAAATGGATTTTTTGTATTTTAGTAAAATAAAATAATTAATATGTTATTCTAACAATTATGTGCAATCATATAAAGTCATGGTTACCATTCAAGACTCTCTCCACTCATACAATTCAAATTACCTCCTCCTTGATGGCCCCTTGTTTGACTTAGTCATTGATCTAGTTTATGTGAGGGTTGAAATTGTAGATGTTATTGGTACAAGGCCTCCCAATTATGTTGTGGGATATGGGATTGCTAAAAAATCTGTTGGTGCAATAAAGGCTAACTATGATGAGGTTGTTGTTGGTGGTTCCATGTAGTGTGACTCCATTATTATGAGTTCTTTAATTGTAAATTCTCCTATTGGGGTATTTGTGTCTTTGACTGGGATGGGTGATGGTAGCTTTGGTGATATTGTTGCCCCTCTATCCCCTAGCATTGATTAAAAAAAATTTCTAGACTTGTTGAGGAAAATATTATCGACGTCTTCTTAGGCTAGGGATTCTACCCATAAGCTAGTTCATTTGTCCCCTACCTCCCTAAAGGTGGATGATAGGGAGGCTACCTAGCTCACCATCAATTAGATTTCTTTGATGGTTTGCTTCTATCCCTTCCCAGGTTCCAAGTCTACCCTTCTATACTTCTAAGTGCTTCCCTACCAGTATTTGCTCACCACACTCAATACAAACTCATAAAGAAGCTTTCTCTCCATGCTCCTAGACTCTATCACTATGTGTTGCAAAGGTATAGGACTACCCTTGCTTACTTGCAATCTGTAAAGTCACCATCCTATCTGATTTTTCTATCAAACTTCTACACCAGTCCTCCCCTGCACTTACTTCTTTATAGTCACTAAAACATAGCGGGACTACTTCCAAGCTCGCCTAGGTTCAGTATGCAAAAATGGCGATTTCCATTTCTTGGTTTCCTCCTACTGCAACTCTACTCATACTATACATTTTTGGCTCTTCTTGAAGTGCTCCAATGGTTGTGTGGATCCCATGGTGGAGGTTCAAGACAAATTCATATTTACATAGTGAATTCAAAACAAAGAAACAAACAAAAAAAAGGAAACTTTAATTACAGAACTGTAGTGAAAAACTTGACAAAATGAGACAAACCGACACTTAGTGATAGAAAAACTAGAAAATAGACTTGTCTGTATTTCTTTTGTGTTTATTAAACCAATTCAACACCTTAAAATTCACCTTTGTGATGTTTTATAGCTCATCCATCCATCATGAAACATAGTCGATTACAAACTGGAGAAAACAGTTTCATATCGGGTCATCGGCATAGCCTCAAAACTTGGCTTTTGATGCTCATTGGCGACTTGCAAATTTTGCATCTTTCTATTGGGCGATCAGGGTAACCAAAACACACCTTCACCTATGGCCGAAAACTGGCTCCTCTATTGGCTCTTTTCTATCGGGCTTCAGGGTAACATCAAATCCTAGTTCCTGATGGCCGATGGTGACTTTTCGTGCTCCGTACTTCCTATTGGGTCATCGAAAAGACTTCAAAACTTGTCTTCCGATGACCAATGTCAATGTTCACCACCTTTTTCATCAGGCATCGGGATAGCAAGAAATCCCTTCACTCGATGGTTGATGCTTTCTTCCGCTCCCTGGGTGATTCCATCGGGTCATCGGGACCCTCCAAACATGTTAACCCGATGGCCGATGCTCCACTTGTGATGTTCCATTGGGCATCGGGATAACGAGAAATCCCTTCATTCGATGGCTGATGCCATCGAAGTCTTCCTCCTCCACTTGTTCTTTGTCATCGGGTCGTTGACGTAACACTAAAGCATCCCTCCCGATGGTCGAGGGCTTACTCTGGTCCGTCCACTTTTCTATTGGGTGTCGGCGTAGGTGAGAACCTTGCCCGTCGATACCCAATACAACCGCTCCATGCCTATTCTTTCTCACTGGGTCATTGGGGTAGCTTAAAACTACTCTTCGTGATACCTGATAACAATACTCTGAAGTGTTTCACTCCTAATTCTTACTCATCAGGTCATCAATGTAACGTGAAACTGCTCCTTCCGATACCGAATGACTCCACTTCATACTCTGGTGACCTCATTGGGGTAAGTCCTGCCGATTGGGGTAGGTCTTGCCGACAAGGAAAAATTTCAGGAACTACAATAAACAACCAAACAATGGACTAGAGCCACTCCTTATGTATTTAAATGCAAAAATTGGTTAAAGGTAGTTCAACGCTTAGGTGCTCCTGCACCAGTGGAATTGGGTTAGGAAGTGATATCTATAATATAATTTTTACTCTAAATTTGGCATGGCTATAGATTTTTCTATCTTTGGCCATGTCTATTAGATTTGAATAGTTGGATCTCTTAATATTAGCTCCCTTTATGGATGGTTAGATAGGGGTCTACCCTTGTGTTATGGGTTTCTTTGTTGTTGTCTTTTCTTCTTCTACTAATAAGGATTTTGTTCTAGAGGGTGGTGACTACAAATGGGGTTTGTACCTTTTCTTTCTTCATCCTTGGTCACCTTCCTTTAACTCTCTTCAGGAATTAGTTGATGTTTCCCCTATTTGTATGAGATTAAATTATCTCACCTTATAGTTTTGGTGTAAATATTCTTATGAGGTGATTGGGAATGCCTTAGGGCATTTTCTAGGGGTGCATACTATACTACTAATTTTTTCCATACCTCCTTTACTTTTATTTTGGTGGAGATTGATATTTATAAATCTTTTTGATGAGATATTATATTTTTAGTGAATGATCATCCTTGGACCCAATTTATTGATTATGAGGGAATTCCTTTTTGTTGTAGATGTTTCTTTTCTATTGCATTTTTGGTCTCCAACTATTACCATGGCCCTCACATGTCCTCTTCTTCTTGATGGAATAATTGTCATATAAAAAATCTTACAATATTCCTTAATGATTCTTGTGATTTAATGTCTTCTAAGTCCTCCTCTCTTGTTTTAGCTCCCTCTAAATCTCACCTTGATACCTTGGTTAATCTTGGTATTTAGAATTACCCTTCTATTTCTCCTTTTCTATTTGCCAAAGAAAATTTGCTTCTAATAATAAAATGGTAGATGTTGGGATTAAGGAATATTTTGCTACTTTTATAACTACTATTTACTAGACAAAATTTTCTTTAGGAAAAAACAAAATGGTTGTCTCTAAGGTTCATATTGGGTTATGGAATTCTTCTACTATTTTTTTTGATAAAGATATTGTCTCTAGTCATGTTGTTCTATCTCATTGTATTTTTGCTACCCCATCTTTTTCTATTATTTCTTTACTTGGGTCTGTTAAAGAGGTTTCATTGTCCCCTTCACTTGGATCTTTGAGTGTTGAGGATAAAATTGTTTGGAGAGTAGTACAAAGAAGGGAGAAAGATGTAAATTTGGCTAGGGTTTTTTTAATTATGCTCTATTCTAACTTTAGTTACCTCTTGGATAACTTAGTGGTTTCCATTGTAGCAAGGTTTGGGACCTATCAAAAATAATTAATTTAATAAAAAATAACTATATGTGTTCATTACATTCTTATGTGATGATATTAAAGATTTGATTTAATGTTCATAACTTTTCTTTGGCCACAATTCAAATTATTTTATTGATTTTATTGTCTTTTATGTCCCTTCAAACAACATTTGATTGGTGACATTTCAAAGTCATCAATGATCTAAAATGAATTGTTAATACTTTAGTAAATAAAATAACCAATGTCTTATTCTAATAATTATGTCTGATCATTACATTCTTATATGATAATGTTAAAGTTTTCATTTAAACTTGATGACTTTTCTTTCAGCATTGTTCAGATTATTTTAATGATTTTATTTTCTTTAGTATCATCTTAAAGAGTAAGTGATTAGTGACATTTCAAAATCATCAATAATATTAATTTGATTGTTTGTATTTTAGTAAAATAAAATAATCCATGTCTTTTTTTAATAATTATGTGTGATAATTACATTCTTATATGATAATGTTAAATTTTTTATTTAATCTTCATTATTTTTATTTACCCACAATTCAAATGGTTTTAATTATTTTATTTTCTTTGGCATCAATTTAAATAGCATCATCTCAAAGAGCAAGTGATTATTAACTTTTCAAAATCATCAATGACTTAAAATAGATTTTTTGTATTTTAGTAAAATAAAATAATATTCTAACAATTATGTGTGGTCATTACATTCTTATATGATAAGGTTAATTTTTTTATTTAATCTCAAACTTTCCTTTGCCACAATTCAAATGGTTTTAATGATTGTATTTCCTTTAATGTCATTTCAAATAGCAAGTGATTAGTGACATTTCAAAACCATCGATGATTTCAAATTGACTCTTTGTATTTTAGTAGAATAAAATAATCAATGTCTTATTCTTAGAATTATTTGTGTGATCATTATATTCTTATATAATAATGTTTAAGTTTTATTTATTTTTCATAACTTTTCTTTGACCACAATTCAAATAGATTGAGTGATTTTATTTTATTTGGCATCATTACAAATAACAAGTGACTAGTCACATTTCAAAATGATCAATAATTTTAAATAGATTGTTTGTATTTCATAAAATAATATAATCAATATCTTATTTTAAAAATTGTACGTGACCATGACATTCTTATATGATAACGTTAAATTATTATCTTATTTCAATTGTCATATATCTTTTCATTTCATTTTCCCAAAACGATATTTGAACACCTAGATATTTTGAATCAATAAAATATCAGTTATTATATTGAGAAATAATTTGTTATTAGAAATGTTAGCAAACAAAAGTGGAATGATTGGAAATGTCGACGAAGAAAAGTAAAATTCTCGAATTGTCGCCAAAGAGAAGTAGACAAACTCGGTGTTCAGTAATACTAGTCAATGATACTGAATAGATTATATTACAGGAAACGTACCGTGTAGAAAATAATGATGACACAAATTTATTTGTTTGTATATGACACTAGCTCGTTTCTGAATGAGTCCCCAGGGTATCTACCCATGTATTTTCCTTTGAAACACTTCATTGACCCAGTCTAACATTTCAAATGTAACATCCTTTATACAATAACCCGAAATCTTCAATGCCTATATATATATAAGCTGCTGGAATTCTCCGTTATTATAGTAGCTGTATTCTATATTTTTATATAATTCATTCCCTCTGTGCATTGATCGCCATGAAATTCAAAAGTTTATGTTTGTCGAGTCTATTTTATTCTCAAAGTCGCCTAATATTTTAGAGGTGTGTGACAGTACTTGCTATTAGGCAAATAGCAAATACAGGGAATTTTCCAGATGATTGGACAGCAGGAGATCCATGTTTGCCCTCAGGTTTTCCGTTAACCGGTGTCATCTGCAACGCCGAAAATCCCCCACGAGTGATTATTGTGTAAAATTCTTTCTTAAAAATCATAGTAATTCATTAGAAGTTACAGCAATGAATGACGGCTGTTGATGAACATAACTTCGACTCTTTTCAGGAATTTAACAAACATGGGTCTCACTGGCAACATACCTCCAAGCATAGCCAACTTAACAGCATTAACTCAATTGGTAAGACATCTACCCATCTCCAACTTAACAGCATTAACTCAATTGGTAAGACATCTACCCATCTCCACTAGTCACGGATAACGAGAAGTTGTAATTTAAAATTTTATTTTACAATCTATAGATGTGGGTTTGCCCAGTTTAATGAGTGAGTATTAGTAATAAGTTTATGCTATTTGGTTTAGGTGTTAGGAAACAATAATCTCTCAGGCTCTATTCCGGATCTAAGTACATTGAAGAACCTTACAACATTGTAAGAGATCCTTCACTATCTTATACAAGTTCTTAATAAGAAAAAGGTAGTTTGTCTGTATTGTTTGATCTTTGATTTCATTTCCATTTTGAAGGCAACTGCAAAATAATCAACTGACTGGAACTATTCCGAATTCATTAACGAAGCTCGTCAACTTAAATGAACTGTATGTTTACTAAAGACTTTTTTCTCAAAACGATTTCATTTATATTGTGATAGTTTATGAAAAGGTAATATTTACTCAACACGGTTTTTTTTATAATGGGTTGCTTTGATATTAATCAGGTTTTTGCAGAACAATAAACTAGATGGAGTTGTGCCACCTGGTTTAAATAGGCCAGGTTTAAATCTTCGGTACGAGGACATTCTTTCTTGTCTTTGTCCCTTTGAATGGACATCATTATTGCTCATCAAATGTTTGACAATACACTAAACATGGAACTTGATGCAGATATCTTGGGACGTCATCGTTAAATGAAAAGAGTGATGTCTATAGTTTTGGTGTGGTTTTGTTGGAGATTATTTCTGGAGGACCACCCAAGGAGGGAATAGTCGAATCGGTAACTTATTTGATATATAATCTACTATTGTTCTCATTAATAGTAAATCTAAATTTCTCATCTTCTTTATTATACAGGCAAAAAAATAACTTTCATGCGGGAGATTAACAGATCTAATGGATCCTTCGTTGGGTGGCCAATATAATTTAGCATGTGCATGGAAACTTGCAGACATTGCACACACTTTTGTGGAACAAAGATCAGTAAATCGACCCACAATGAATACTGTTGTGAAAGAGTTAGCATAAGCGAAGGCACTTGTATTCAATGATAGCAGCGAATCTAGATACGCTCGAATTGCATCATCAGAAGTACCTGATGACATGCGTGAAGCTAGGTAGACATAAAATTATAGATCTCCTTTACCTGTGGAAAGATGTCCAAATAACAATTTCTTCGTTTGTTGCAATACTAATTAGTGCATTAAATGGTTTTGGATCACTTATGGACGATCCCAAACCTAATTAAATTGCAAAAGAATGGCTTGTTTTATTTGATAGGTTTATTTTAATATGATTTCTTCCCTGGTTTCATCTTTTGTCTTGTAACAATAAAATGAATTAATGTTTTATTACAATTTCAAATAAATTTTAGTTTTAATTAGATTTATTTATTAATTTATCTCTAGTGAAAAATAATAATATTTTAAAATTTATAATATTAAAATACGTTTAGATAAATTATTTATATGGATAGTTTTAAAATGGAGTTTTTAGTATATAGTGATCAAGAATTTTTAAATATATTCTTGCATTATATTTCACACTTTTATACATATTTGATATTGTGAACCTTTGTGTTCTTTTGCTCTATATTATGAGAGATTAGTGTGTTTTAATTATAAAATTAGTTATGGTCATACACAAGTCAAGATATATTTATCTATATTATTATTTAATAGATTGCAATTGTTGTTTTTAAATATTGATGAGTGAGAAAGATTTTCATTTTCAATGAATCCTCATTTTAAAAAACATGTGTGTTAATGTTTACAACATGTAAGAATAAACAAAGCATAAAAATAGCTGAATTTTTATTCCTTGTATTTAATAGACATCAAGGAATTGGGCTGATTTCAACTAAACAAAAGATCTATTTGCAAGATGTTTTATTTGACAAGAATACACTTCAGATAGCATACATGCTTAATTATGGTTGTTAATTTTTGCTTATCATATCTCCTAAGTAACTCAAGGATGTCTCAAAGACTAGAGAAGCAAGGAAGGAATGTGATGTTTTCTTTGTTTGTTGTTTGGGAGTGAAGCCTTCTACTATGCAAATTTGTCTTATGACATGATTAGGCAACATATCACTGAGGATATTTTGGATTTGTATTGGACTAAGGTTAACTCTTATCTATTTTATGCAAGCAACACTCATGTTGTCTTGGTTCAATTATACCTCGACGCTTGTGCCATCTTCCAATATCAACATCCATGTAAGTTATACTCAGGTCATTATGGTTCAATTATACCATGATTCTTGTATCAATTTTCAACAAATCAAGGCTCAATGATGAAAAAAAAGGGAACCACTAGCAATTTGATCAAAACAGATGGCAACATTGAGAATCAGAATGCATATTAAGCTTTGCATTAGCTGTATTATCATTATCATTTTAATCTGCATTTTGTTGCATCTTCATGTGTATTATCATTTTAATCTACATTTAGTTACATTATCATTATCATTTTCTTATCATGTTAATGTTGCGTTTAGGTGCATTACATTATCATTTTTATTTTACATCTCATTTTCAAGATACATCTCATATAGTCTCATATCATTATCATTTTAAATCTTATTTTCAAGATACATCTCATATCATTATCATTCTCATTTTACATCTCATTTTCAAGATACATTTCACATCATTATCATATCCTAATCAAATTGCATTAGATGCATCATCACTATCATCTCATATCAAAGTACATTCACATACGTGAAAATTACCATATCAAATAAAAACATACAAAAAGAACAAAAACATGTTAAACACATTCACATATTGATCCATGTACATTCATGCATTGCATTTAGTAGCACAATAAAAGGCATACATCATCACATTTAAGCATATGACATGTAGAACACATTCATTTGCATCATCATCAAAACATATAGATCATAGTGTCATAAAATCACATCATCACACACATCACATAGGTAATCATCTGCATTATCAAAGAAAAAGGCATGCATATCATATAGCTCATAAAATAAAGGCATCCATAACATGTAGAAGCATATCTAGTATCGTATCATCACACACATGTGTGACCCATAATTTTCCAAAGGAAAATCAAAGATACAAGTCAGAATGAATCATCAGTGAAACAATAAATGTCCAAAGTCCCTCGATATCACATCAATAACAAAGTACATGAATCAAGAGACATCAACATCTATAAATCAATCAATGTGTATCATATCAAATCAATCAAAATAAAACTATGTACATCTTGAGAGAATCATCAAAGATACAATGATGTGTGTATATAATAAATAGAATACATCAAGGGTACATCATCATCATCATGGAGGAGGCTAAGAGTGGCTGCCTCTTGAATTAGATTGCCTAGCCCCAGAGCTACCTGAACCTACACCACCACTAGGAAGATCTCTCCTAGGACCCATCACACCTTCACTGGCTCCTCATCTCTAGGAGCCCCCACGTGGAGAATTGGCAGCATAGCTAGGGGCACGTTGATCTAGGGGAGTGACCTAAAAATACAGTCTTATAATATGCAACTCGCTATGTGTTATCAATTAGATTCCTAATGGTATCCCCTGTGACACCCTATGCGGTTGCCTATTGCAATGTCTACACCATCTCCTTTGCGCAGCCTCACCACTCTATCTCTATATCCCTCTTGATCATCAA